>NW_026045984.1:600000-864947 GCF_023898315.1 Schistocerca nitens | reverse complement strand
TTTTTCGTCTTATCTAGTTACAAATTAAACACTTTCCGTTACTCTCCTTTCATTCTACTGTGGAAACTAGTATTTTTTTACGTCGCCACGCGGTCCGATATCAAAGCAAATTACGCTTACTGCGCTAGCCGGCGCGGCGCGTCTCCGCTCATCGTGTTTCAAAACACACTGCATAAACGTCCGTAACTCATCGATGCCTTCACTTACAATCTTAAAACTTTGACACCGCCAAGCGACCACCGTCCTCAGTACGTCATAAAAATTTCACCTCGATACGACCTCACTGTCCCAGGCAAAAACGCACTCAAAGACGTAAATACAAACCGAAAAGAAAAACGGGTTACACAAACTCACGCAAAAGCTACTTTTTCGTCTTATCTAGTTACAAATTAAACACTTTCCGTTACTCTCCTTTCATTCTACTGTGGAAACTAGTATTTTTTTACGTCGCCACGCGGTCCGATATCAAAGCAAATTACGCTTACTGCGCTAGCCGGCGCGGCGCGTCTCCGCTCATCGTGTTTCAAAACACACTGCATAAACGTCCGTAACTCATCGATGCCTTCACTTACAATCTTAAAACTTTGACACCGCCAAGCGACCACCGTCCTCAGTACGTCATAAAAATTTCACCTCGATACGACCTCACTGTCCCAGGCAAAAACGCACTCAAAGACGTAAATACAAACCGAAAAGAAAAACGGGTTACACAAACTCACGCAAAAGCTACTTTTTCGTCTTATCTAGTTACAAATTAAACACTTTCCGTTACTCTCCTTTCATTCTACTGTGGAAACTAGTATTTTTTTACGTCGCCACGCGGTCCGATATCAAAGCAAATTACGCTTACTGCGCTAGCCGGCGCGGCGCGTCTCCGCTCATCGTGTTTCAAAACACACTGCATAAACGTCCGTAACTCATCGATGCCTTCACTTACAATCTTAAAACTTTGACACCGCCAAGCGACCACCGTCCTCAGTACGTCATAAAAATTTCACCTCGATACGACCTCACTGTCCCAGGCAAAAACGCACTCAAAGACGTAAATACAAACCGAAAAGAAAAACGGGTTACACAAACTCACGCAAAAGCTACTTTTTCGTCTTATCTAGTTACAAATTAAACACTTTCCGTTACTCTCCTTTCATTCTACTGTGGAAACTAGTATTTTTTTACGTCGCCACGCGGTCCGATATCAAAGCAAATTACGCTTACTGCGCTAGCCGGCGCGGCGCGTCTCCGCTCATCGTGTTTCAAAACACACTGCATAAACGTCCGTAACTCATCGATGCCTTCACTTACAATCTTAAAACTTTGACACCGCCAAGCGACCACCGTCCTCAGTACGTCATAAAAATTTCACCTCGATACGACCTCACTGTCCCAGGCAAAAACGCACTCAAAGACGTAAATACAAACCGAAAAGAAAAACGGGTTACACAAACTCACGCAAAAGCTACTTTTTCGTCTTATCTAGTTACAAATTAAACACTTTCCGTTACTCTCCTTTCATTCTACTGTGGAAACTAGTATTTTTTTACGTCGCCACGCGGTCCGATATCAAAGCAAATTACGCTTACTGCGCTAGCCGGCGCGGCGCGTCTCCGCTCATCGTGTTTCAAAACACACTGCATAAACGTCCGTAACTCATCGATGCCTTCACTTACAATCTTAAAACTTTGACACCGCCAAGCGACCACCGTCCTCAGTACGTCATAAAAATTTCACCTCGATACGACCTCACTGTCCCAGGCAAAAACGCACTCAAAGACGTAAATACAAACCGAAAAGAAAAACGGGTTACACAAACTCACGCAAAAGCTACTTTTTCGTCTTATCTAGTTACAAATTAAACACTTTCCGTTACTCTCCTTTCATTCTACTGTGGAAACTAGTATTTTTTTACGTCGCCACGCGGTCCGATATCAAAGCAAATTACGCTTACTGCGCTAGCCGGCGCGGCGCGTCTCCGCTCATCGTGTTTCAAAACACACTGCATAAACGTCCGTAACTCATCGATGCCTTCACTTACAATCTTAAAACTTTGACACCGCCAAGCGACCACCGTCCTCAGTACGTCATAAAAATTTCACCTCGATACGACCTCACTGTCCCAGGCAAAAACGCACTCAAAGACGTAAATACAAACCGAAAAGAAAAACGGGTTACACAAACTCACGCAAAAGCTACTTTTTCGTCTTATCTAGTTACAAATTAAACACTTTCCGTTACTCTCCTTTCATTCTACTGTGGAAACTAGTATTTTTTTACGTCGCCACGCGGTCCGATATCAAAGCAAATTACGCTTACTGCGCTAGCCGGCGCGGCGCGTCTCCGCTCATCGTGTTTCAAAACACACTGCATAAACGTCCGTAACTCATCGATGCCTTCACTTACAATCTTAAAACTTTGACACCGCCAAGCGACCACCGTCCTCAGTACGTCATAAAAATTTCACCTCGATACGACCTCACTGTCCCAGGCAAAAACGCACTCAAAGACGTAAATACAAACCGAAAAGAAAAACGGGTTACACAAACTCACGCAAAAGCTACTTTTTCGTCTTATCTAGTTACAAATTAAACACTTTCCGTTACTCTCCTTTCATTCTACTGTGGAAACTAGTATTTTTTTACGTCGCCACGCGGTCCGATATCAAAGCAAATTACGCTTACTGCGCTAGCCGGCGCGGCGCGTCTCCGCTCATCGTGTTTCAAAACACACTGCATAAACGTCCGTAACTCATCGATGCCTTCACTTACAATCTTAAAACTTTGACACCGCCAAGCGACCACCGTCCTCAGTACGTCATAAAAATTTCACCTCGATACGACCTCACTGTCCCAGGCAAAAACGCACTCAAAGACGTAAATACAAACCGAAAAGAAAAACGGGTTACACAAACTCACGCAAAAGCTACTTTTTCGTCTTATCTAGTTACAAATTAAACACTTTCCGTTACTCTCCTTTCATTCTACTGTGGAAACTAGTATTTTTTTACGTCGCCACGCGGTCCGATATCAAAGCAAATTACGCTTACTGCGCTAGCCGGCGCGGCGCGTCTCCGCTCATCGTGTTTCAAAACACACTGCATAAACGTCCGTAACTCATCGATGCCTTCACTTACAATCTTAAAACTTTGACACCGCCAAGCGACCACCGTCCTCAGTACGTCATAAAAATTTCACCTCGATACGACCTCACTGTCCCAGGCAAAAACGCACTCAAAGACGTAAATACAAACCGAAAAGAAAAACGGGTTACACAAACTCACGCAAAAGCTACTTTTTCGTCTTATCTAGTTACAAATTAAACACTTTCCGTTACTCTCCTTTCATTCTACTGTGGAAACTAGTATTTTTTTACGTCGCCACGCGGTCCGATATCAAAGCAAATTACGCTTACTGCGCTAGCCGGCGCGGCGCGTCTCCGCTCATCGTGTTTCAAAACACACTGCATAAACGTCCGTAACTCATCGATGCCTTCACTTACAATCTTAAAACTTTGACACCGCCAAGCGACCACCGTCCTCAGTACGTCATAAAAATTTCACCTCGATACGACCTCACTGTCCCAGGCAAAAACGCACTCAAAGACGTAAATACAAACCGAAAAGAAAAACGGGTTACACAAACTCACGCAAAAGCTACTTTTTCGTCTTATCTAGTTACAAATTAAACACTTTCCGTTACTCTCCTTTCATTCTACTGTGGAAACTAGTATTTTTTTACGTCGCCACGCGGTCCGATATCAAAGCAAATTACGCTTACTGCGCTAGCCGGCGCGGCGCGTCTCCGCTCATCGTGTTTCAAAACACACTGCATAAACGTCCGTAACTCATCGATGCCTTCACTTACAATCTTAAAACTTTGACACCGCCAAGCGACCACCGTCCTCAGTACGTCATAAAAATTTCACCTCGATACGACCTCACTGTCCCAGGCAAAAACGCACTCAAAGACGTAAATACAAACCGAAAAGAAAAACGGGTTACACAAACTCACGCAAAAGCTACTTTTTCGTCTTATCTAGTTACAAATTAAACACTTTCCGTTACTCTCCTTTCATTCTACTGTGGAAACTAGTATTTTTTTACGTCGCCACGCGGTCCGATATCAAAGCAAATTACGCTTACTGCGCTAGCCGGCGCGGCGCGTCTCCGCTCATCGTGTTTCAAAACACACTGCATAAACGTCCGTAACTCATCGATGCCTTCACTTACAATCTTAAAACTTTGACACCGCCAAGCGACCACCGTCCTCAGTACGTCATAAAAATTTCACCTCGATACGACCTCACTGTCCCAGGCAAAAACGCACTCAAAGACGTAAATACAAACCGAAAAGAAAAACGGGTTACACAAACTCACGCAAAAGCTACTTTTTCGTCTTATCTAGTTACAAATTAAACACTTTCCGTTACTCTCCTTTCATTCTACTGTGGAAACTAGTATTTTTTTACGTCGCCACGCGGTCCGATATCAAAGCAAATTACGCTTACTGCGCTAGCCGGCGCGGCGCGTCTCCGCTCATCGTGTTTCAAAACACACTGCATAAACGTCCGTAACTCATCGATGCCTTCACTTACAATCTTAAAACTTTGACACCGCCAAGCGACCACCGTCCTCAGTACGTCATAAAAATTTCACCTCGATACGACCTCACTGTCCCAGGCAAAAACGCACTCAAAGACGTAAATACAAACCGAAAAGAAAAACGGGTTACACAAACTCACGCAAAAGCTACTTTTTCGTCTTATCTAGTTACAAATTAAACACTTTCCGTTACTCTCCTTTCATTCTACTGTGGAAACTAGTATTTTTTTACGTCGCCACGCGGTCCGATATCAAAGCAAATTACGCTTACTGCGCTAGCCGGCGCGGCGCGTCTCCGCTCATCGTGTTTCAAAACACACTGCATAAACGTCCGTAACTCATCGATGCCTTCACTTACAATCTTAAAACTTTGACACCGCCAAGCGACCACCGTCCTCAGTACGTCATAAAAATTTCACCTCGATACGACCTCACTGTCCCAGGCAAAAACGCACTCAAAGACGTAAATACAAACCGAAAAGAAAAACGGGTTACACAAACTCACGCAAAAGCTACTTTTTCGTCTTATCTAGTTACAAATTAAACACTTTCCGTTACTCTCCTTTCATTCTACTGTGGAAACTAGTATTTTTTTACGTCGCCACGCGGTCCGATATCAAAGCAAATTACGCTTACTGCGCTAGCCGGCGCGGCGCGTCTCCGCTCATCGTGTTTCAAAACACACTGCATAAACGTCCGTAACTCATCGATGCCTTCACTTACAATCTTAAAACTTTGACACCGCCAAGCGACCACCGTCCTCAGTACGTCATAAAAATTTCACCTCGATACGACCTCACTGTCCCAGGCAAAAACGCACTCAAAGACGTAAATACAAACCGAAAAGAAAAACGGGTTACACAAACTCACGCAAAAGCTACTTTTTCGTCTTATCTAGTTACAAATTAAACACTTTCCGTTACTCTCCTTTCATTCTACTGTGGAAACTAGTATTTTTTTACGTCGCCACGCGGTCCGATATCAAAGCAAATTACGCTTACTGCGCTAGCCGGCGCGGCGCGTCTCCGCTCATCGTGTTTCAAAACACACTGCATAAACGTCCGTAACTCATCGATGCCTTCACTTACAATCTTAAAACTTTGACACCGCCAAGCGACCACCGTCCTCAGTACGTCATAAAAATTTCACCTCGATACGACCTCACTGTCCCAGGCAAAAACGCACTCAAAGACGTAAATACAAACCGAAAAGAAAAACGGGTTACACAAACTCACGCAAAAGCTACTTTTTCGTCTTATCTAGTTACAAATTAAACACTTTCCGTTACTCTCCTTTCATTCTACTGTGGAAACTAGTATTTTTTTACGTCGCCACGCGGTCCGATATCAAAGCAAATTACGCTTACTGCGCTAGCCGGCGCGGCGCGTCTCCGCTCATCGTGTTTCAAAACACACTGCATAAACGTCCGTAACTCATCGATGCCTTCACTTACAATCTTAAAACTTTGACACCGCCAAGCGACCACCGTCCTCAGTACGTCATAAAAATTTCACCTCGATACGACCTCACTGTCCCAGGCAAAAACGCACTCAAAGACGTAAATACAAACCGAAAAGAAAAACGGGTTACACAAACTCACGCAAAAGCTACTTTTTCGTCTTATCTAGTTACAAATTAAACACTTTCCGTTACTCTCCTTTCATTCTACTGTGGAAACTAGTATTTTTTTACGTCGCCACGCGGTCCGATATCAAAGCAAATTACGCTTACTGCGCTAGCCGGCGCGGCGCGTCTCCGCTCATCGTGTTTCAAAACACACTGCATAAACGTCCGTAACTCATCGATGCCTTCACTTACAATCTTAAAACTTTGACACCGCCAAGCGACCACCGTCCTCAGTACGTCATAAAAATTTCACCTCGATACGACCTCACTGTCCCAGGCAAAAACGCACTCAAAGACGTAAATACAAACCGAAAAGAAAAACGGGTTACACAAACTCACGCAAAAGCTACTTTTTCGTCTTATCTAGTTACAAATTAAACACTTTCCGTTACTCTCCTTTCATTCTACTGTGGAAACTAGTATTTTTTTACGTCGCCACGCGGTCCGATATCAAAGCAAATTACGCTTACTGCGCTAGCCGGCGCGGCGCGTCTCCGCTCATCGTGTTTCAAAACACACTGCATAAACGTCCGTAACTCATCGATGCCTTCACTTACAATCTTAAAACTTTGACACCGCCAAGCGACCACCGTCCTCAGTACGTCATAAAAATTTCACCTCGATACGACCTCACTGTCCCAGGCAAAAACGCACTCAAAGACGTAAATACAAACCGAAAAGAAAAACGGGTTACACAAACTCACGCAAAAGCTACTTTTTCGTCTTATCTAGTTACAAATTAAACACTTTCCGTTACTCTCCTTTCATTCTACTGTGGAAACTAGTATTTTTTTACGTCGCCACGCGGTCCGATATCAAAGCAAATTACGCTTACTGCGCTAGCCGGCGCGGCGCGTCTCCGCTCATCGTGTTTCAAAACACACTGCATAAACGTCCGTAACTCATCGATGCCTTCACTTACAATCTTAAAACTTTGACACCGCCAAGCGACCACCGTCCTCAGTACGTCATAAAAATTTCACCTCGATACGACCTCACTGTCCCAGGCAAAAACGCACTCAAAGACGTAAATACAAACCGAAAAGAAAAACGGGTTACACAAACTCACGCAAAAGCTACTTTTTCGTCTTATCTAGTTACAAATTAAACACTTTCCGTTACTCTCCTTTCATTCTACTGTGGAAACTAGTATTTTTTTACGTCGCCACGCGGTCCGATATCAAAGCAAATTACGCTTACTGCGCTAGCCGGCGCGGCGCGTCTCCGCTCATCGTGTTTCAAAACACACTGCATAAACGTCCGTAACTCATCGATGCCTTCACTTACAATCTTAAAACTTTGACACCGCCAAGCGACCACCGTCCTCAGTACGTCATAAAAATTTCACCTCGATACGACCTCACTGTCCCAGGCAAAAACGCACTCAAAGACGTAAATACAAACCGAAAAGAAAAACGGGTTACACAAACTCACGCAAAAGCTACTTTTTCGTCTTATCTAGTTACAAATTAAACACTTTCCGTTACTCTCCTTTCATTCTACTGTGGAAACTAGTATTTTTTTACGTCGCCACGCGGTCCGATATCAAAGCAAATTACGCTTACTGCGCTAGCCGGCGCGGCGCGTCTCCGCTCATCGTGTTTCAAAACACACTGCATAAACGTCCGTAACTCATCGATGCCTTCACTTACAATCTTAAAACTTTGACACCGCCAAGCGACCACCGTCCTCAGTACGTCATAAAAATTTCACCTCGATACGACCTCACTGTCCCAGGCAAAAACGCACTCAAAGACGTAAATACAAACCGAAAAGAAAAACGGGTTACACAAACTCACGCAAAAGCTACTTTTTCGTCTTATCTAGTTACAAATTAAACACTTTCCGTTACTCTCCTTTCATTCTACTGTGGAAACTAGTATTTTTTTACGTCGCCACGCGGTCCGATATCAAAGCAAATTACGCTTACTGCGCTAGCCGGCGCGGCGCGTCTCCGCTCATCGTGTTTCAAAACACACTGCATAAACGTCCGTAACTCATCGATGCCTTCACTTACAATCTTAAAACTTTGACACCGCCAAGCGACCACCGTCCTCAGTACGTCATAAAAATTTCACCTCGATACGACCTCACTGTCCCAGGCAAAAACGCACTCAAAGACGTAAATACAAACCGAAAAGAAAAACGGGTTACACAAACTCACGCAAAAGCTACTTTTTCGTCTTATCTAGTTACAAATTAAACACTTTCCGTTACTCTCCTTTCATTCTACTGTGGAAACTAGTATTTTTTTACGTCGCCACGCGGTCCGATATCAAAGCAAATTACGCTTACTGCGCTAGCCGGCGCGGCGCGTCTCCGCTCATCGTGTTTCAAAACACACTGCATAAACGTCCGTAACTCATCGATGCCTTCACTTACAATCTTAAAACTTTGACACCGCCAAGCGACCACCGTCCTCAGTACGTCATAAAAATTTCACCTCGATACGACCTCACTGTCCCAGGCAAAAACGCACTCAAAGACGTAAATACAAACCGAAAAGAAAAACGGGTTACACAAACTCACGCAAAAGCTACTTTTTCGTCTTATCTAGTTACAAATTAAACACTTTCCGTTACTCTCCTTTCATTCTACTGTGGAAACTAGTATTTTTTTACGTCGCCACGCGGTCCGATATCAAAGCAAATTACGCTTACTGCGCTAGCCGGCGCGGCGCGTCTCCGCTCATCGTGTTTCAAAACACACTGCATAAACGTCCGTAACTCATCGATGCCTTCACTTACAATCTTAAAACTTTGACACCGCCAAGCGACCACCGTCCTCAGTACGTCATAAAAATTTCACCTCGATACGACCTCACTGTCCCAGGCAAAAACGCACTCAAAGACGTAAATACAAACCGAAAAGAAAAACGGGTTACACAAACTCACGCAAAAGCTACTTTTTCGTCTTATCTAGTTACAAATTAAACACTTTCCGTTACTCTCCTTTCATTCTACTGTGGAAACTAGTATTTTTTTACGTCGCCACGCGGTCCGATATCAAAGCAAATTACGCTTACTGCGCTAGCCGGCGCGGCGCGTCTCCGCTCATCGTGTTTCAAAACACACTGCATAAACGTCCGTAACTCATCGATGCCTTCACTTACAATCTTAAAACTTTGACACCGCCAAGCGACCACCGTCCTCAGTACGTCATAAAAATTTCACCTCGATACGACCTCACTGTCCCAGGCAAAAACGCACTCAAAGACGTAAATACAAACCGAAAAGAAAAACGGGTTACACAAACTCACGCAAAAGCTACTTTTTCGTCTTATCTAGTTACAAATTAAACACTTTCCGTTACTCTCCTTTCATTCTACTGTGGAAACTAGTATTTTTTTACGTCGCCACGCGGTCCGATATCAAAGCAAATTACGCTTACTGCGCTAGCCGGCGCGGCGCGTCTCCGCTCATCGTGTTTCAAAACACACTGCATAAACGTCCGTAACTCATCGATGCCTTCACTTACAATCTTAAAACTTTGACACCGCCAAGCGACCACCGTCCTCAGTACGTCATAAAAATTTCACCTCGATACGACCTCACTGTCCCAGGCAAAAACGCACTCAAAGACGTAAATACAAACCGAAAAGAAAAACGGGTTACACAAACTCACGCAAAAGCTACTTTTTCGTCTTATCTAGTTACAAATTAAACACTTTCCGTTACTCTCCTTTCATTCTACTGTGGAAACTAGTATTTTTTTACGTCGCCACGCGGTCCGATATCAAAGCAAATTACGCTTACTGCGCTAGCCGGCGCGGCGCGTCTCCGCTCATCGTGTTTCAAAACACACTGCATAAACGTCCGTAACTCATCGATGCCTTCACTTACAATCTTAAAACTTTGACACCGCCAAGCGACCACCGTCCTCAGTACGTCATAAAAATTTCACCTCGATACGACCTCACTGTCCCAGGCAAAAACGCACTCAAAGACGTAAATACAAACCGAAAAGAAAAACGGGTTACACAAACTCACGCAAAAGCTACTTTTTCGTCTTATCTAGTTACAAATTAAACACTTTCCGTTACTCTCCTTTCATTCTACTGTGGAAACTAGTATTTTTTTACGTCGCCACGCGGTCCGATATCAAAGCAAATTACGCTTACTGCGCTAGCCGGCGCGGCGCGTCTCCGCTCATCGTGTTTCAAAACACACTGCATAAACGTCCGTAACTCATCGATGCCTTCACTTACAATCTTAAAACTTTGACACCGCCAAGCGACCACCGTCCTCAGTACGTCATAAAAATTTCACCTCGATACGACCTCACTGTCCCAGGCAAAAACGCACTCAAAGACGTAAATACAAACCGAAAAGAAAAACGGGTTACACAAACTCACGCAAAAGCTACTTTTTCGTCTTATCTAGTTACAAATTAAACACTTTCCGTTACTCTCCTTTCATTCTACTGTGGAAACTAGTATTTTTTTACGTCGCCACGCGGTCCGATATCAAAGCAAATTACGCTTACTGCGCTAGCCGGCGCGGCGCGTCTCCGCTCATCGTGTTTCAAAACACACTGCATAAACGTCCGTAACTCATCGATGCCTTCACTTACAATCTTAAAACTTTGACACCGCCAAGCGACCACCGTCCTCAGTACGTCATAAAAATTTCACCTCGATACGACCTCACTGTCCCAGGCAAAAACGCACTCAAAGACGTAAATACAAACCGAAAAGAAAAACGGGTTACACAAACTCACGCAAAAGCTACTTTTTCGTCTTATCTAGTTACAAATTAAACACTTTCCGTTACTCTCCTTTCATTCTACTGTGGAAACTAGTATTTTTTTACGTCGCCACGCGGTCCGATATCAAAGCAAATTACGCTTACTGCGCTAGCCGGCGCGGCGCGTCTCCGCTCATCGTGTTTCAAAACACACTGCATAAACGTCCGTAACTCATCGATGCCTTCACTTACAATCTTAAAACTTTGACACCGCCAAGCGACCACCGTCCTCAGTACGTCATAAAAATTTCACCTCGATACGACCTCACTGTCCCAGGCAAAAACGCACTCAAAGACGTAAATACAAACCGAAAAGAAAAACGGGTTACACAAACTCACGCAAAAGCTACTTTTTCGTCTTATCTAGTTACAAATTAAACACTTTCCGTTACTCTCCTTTCATTCTACTGTGGAAACTAGTATTTTTTTACGTCGCCACGCGGTCCGATATCAAAGCAAATTACGCTTACTGCGCTAGCCGGCGCGGCGCGTCTCCGCTCATCGTGTTTCAAAACACACTGCATAAACGTCCGTAACTCATCGATGCCTTCACTTACAATCTTAAAACTTTGACACCGCCAAGCGACCACCGTCCTCAGTACGTCATAAAAATTTCACCTCGATACGACCTCACTGTCCCAGGCAAAAACGCACTCAAAGACGTAAATACAAACCGAAAAGAAAAACGGGTTACACAAACTCACGCAAAAGCTACTTTTTCGTCTTATCTAGTTACAAATTAAACACTTTCCGTTACTCTCCTTTCATTCTACTGTGGAAACTAGTATTTTTTTACGTCGCCACGCGGTCCGATATCAAAGCAAATTACGCTTACTGCGCTAGCCGGCGCGGCGCGTCTCCGCTCATCGTGTTTCAAAACACACTGCATAAACGTCCGTAACTCATCGATGCCTTCACTTACAATCTTAAAACTTTGACACCGCCAAGCGACCACCGTCCTCAGTACGTCATAAAAATTTCACCTCGATACGACCTCACTGTCCCAGGCAAAAACGCACTCAAAGACGTAAATACAAACCGAAAAGAAAAACGGGTTACACAAACTCACGCAAAAGCTACTTTTTCGTCTTATCTAGTTACAAATTAAACACTTTCCGTTACTCTCCTTTCATTCTACTGTGGAAACTAGTATTTTTTTACGTCGCCACGCGGTCCGATATCAAAGCAAATTACGCTTACTGCGCTAGCCGGCGCGGCGCGTCTCCGCTCATCGTGTTTCAAAACACACTGCATAAACGTCCGTAACTCATCGATGCCTTCACTTACAATCTTAAAACTTTGACACCGCCAAGCGACCACCGTCCTCAGTACGTCATAAAAATTTCACCTCGATACGACCTCACTGTCCCAGGCAAAAACGCACTCAAAGACGTAAATACAAACCGAAAAGAAAAACGGGTTACACAAACTCACGCAAAAGCTACTTTTTCGTCTTATCTAGTTACAAATTAAACACTTTCCGTTACTCTCCTTTCATTCTACTGTGGAAACTAGTATTTTTTTACGTCGCCACGCGGTCCGATATCAAAGCAAATTACGCTTACTGCGCTAGCCGGCGCGGCGCGTCTCCGCTCATCGTGTTTCAAAACACACTGCATAAACGTCCGTAACTCATCGATGCCTTCACTTACAATCTTAAAACTTTGACACCGCCAAGCGACCACCGTCCTCAGTACGTCATAAAAATTTCACCTCGATACGACCTCACTGTCCCAGGCAAAAACGCACTCAAAGACGTAAATACAAACCGAAAAGAAAAACGGGTTACACAAACTCACGCAAAAGCTACTTTTTCGTCTTATCTAGTTACAAATTAAACACTTTCCGTTACTCTCCTTTCATTCTACTGTGGAAACTAGTATTTTTTTACGTCGCCACGCGGTCCGATATCAAAGCAAATTACGCTTACTGCGCTAGCCGGCGCGGCGCGTCTCCGCTCATCGTGTTTCAAAACACACTGCATAAACGTCCGTAACTCATCGATGCCTTCACTTACAATCTTAAAACTTTGACACCGCCAAGCGACCACCGTCCTCAGTACGTCATAAAAATTTCACCTCGATACGACCTCACTGTCCCAGGCAAAAACGCACTCAAAGACGTAAATACAAACCGAAAAGAAAAACGGGTTACACAAACTCACGCAAAAGCTACTTTTTCGTCTTATCTAGTTACAAATTAAACACTTTCCGTTACTCTCCTTTCATTCTACTGTGGAAACTAGTATTTTTTTACGTCGCCACGCGGTCCGATATCAAAGCAAATTACGCTTACTGCGCTAGCCGGCGCGGCGCGTCTCCGCTCATCGTGTTTCAAAACACACTGCATAAACGTCCGTAACTCATCGATGCCTTCACTTACAATCTTAAAACTTTGACACCGCCAAGCGACCACCGTCCTCAGTACGTCATAAAAATTTCACCTCGATACGACCTCACTGTCCCAGGCAAAAACGCACTCAAAGACGTAAATACAAACCGAAAAGAAAAACGGGTTACACAAACTCACGCAAAAGCTACTTTTTCGTCTTATCTAGTTACAAATTAAACACTTTCCGTTACTCTCCTTTCATTCTACTGTGGAAACTAGTATTTTTTTACGTCGCCACGCGGTCCGATATCAAAGCAAATTACGCTTACTGCGCTAGCCGGCGCGGCGCGTCTCCGCTCATCGTGTTTCAAAACACACTGCATAAACGTCCGTAACTCATCGATGCCTTCACTTACAATCTTAAAACTTTGACACCGCCAAGCGACCACCGTCCTCAGTACGTCATAAAAATTTCACCTCGATACGACCTCACTGTCCCAGGCAAAAACGCACTCAAAGACGTAAATACAAACCGAAAAGAAAAACGGGTTACACAAACTCACGCAAAAGCTACTTTTTCGTCTTATCTAGTTACAAATTAAACACTTTCCGTTACTCTCCTTTCATTCTACTGTGGAAACTAGTATTTTTTTACGTCGCCACGCGGTCCGATATCAAAGCAAATTACGCTTACTGCGCTAGCCGGCGCGGCGCGTCTCCGCTCATCGTGTTTCAAAACACACTGCATAAACGTCCGTAACTCATCGATGCCTTCACTTACAATCTTAAAACTTTGACACCGCCAAGCGACCACCGTCCTCAGTACGTCATAAAAATTTCACCTCGATACGACCTCACTGTCCCAGGCAAAAACGCACTCAAAGACGTAAATACAAACCGAAAAGAAAAACGGGTTACACAAACTCACGCAAAAGCTACTTTTTCGTCTTATCTAGTTACAAATTAAACACTTTCCGTTACTCTCCTTTCATTCTACTGTGGAAACTAGTATTTTTTTACGTCGCCACGCGGTCCGATATCAAAGCAAATTACGCTTACTGCGCTAGCCGGCGCGGCGCGTCTCCGCTCATCGTGTTTCAAAACACACTGCATAAACGTCCGTAACTCATCGATGCCTTCACTTACAATCTTAAAACTTTGACACCGCCAAGCGACCACCGTCCTCAGTACGTCATAAAAATTTCACCTCGATACGACCTCACTGTCCCAGGCAAAAACGCACTCAAAGACGTAAATACAAACCGAAAAGAAAAACGGGTTACACAAACTCACGCAAAAGCTACTTTTTCGTCTTATCTAGTTACAAATTAAACACTTTCCGTTACTCTCCTTTCATTCTACTGTGGAAACTAGTATTTTTTTACGTCGCCACGCGGTCCGATATCAAAGCAAATTACGCTTACTGCGCTAGCCGGCGCGGCGCGTCTCCGCTCATCGTGTTTCAAAACACACTGCATAAACGTCCGTAACTCATCGATGCCTTCACTTACAATCTTAAAACTTTGACACCGCCAAGCGACCACCGTCCTCAGTACGTCATAAAAATTTCACCTCGATACGACCTCACTGTCCCAGGCAAAAACGCACTCAAAGACGTAAATACAAACCGAAAAGAAAAACGGGTTACACAAACTCACGCAAAAGCTACTTTTTCGTCTTATCTAGTTACAAATTAAACACTTTCCGTTACTCTCCTTTCATTCTACTGTGGAAACTAGTATTTTTTTACGTCGCCACGCGGTCCGATATCAAAGCAAATTACGCTTACTGCGCTAGCCGGCGCGGCGCGTCTCCGCTCATCGTGTTTCAAAACACACTGCATAAACGTCCGTAACTCATCGATGCCTTCACTTACAATCTTAAAACTTTGACACCGCCAAGCGACCACCGTCCTCAGTACGTCATAAAAATTTCACCTCGATACGACCTCACTGTCCCAGGCAAAAACGCACTCAAAGACGTAAATACAAACCGAAAAGAAAAACGGGTTACACAAACTCACGCAAAAGCTACTTTTTCGTCTTATCTAGTTACAAATTAAACACTTTCCGTTACTCTCCTTTCATTCTACTGTGGAAACTAGTATTTTTTTACGTCGCCACGCGGTCCGATATCAAAGCAAATTACGCTTACTGCGCTAGCCGGCGCGGCGCGTCTCCGCTCATCGTGTTTCAAAACACACTGCATAAACGTCCGTAACTCATCGATGCCTTCACTTACAATCTTAAAACTTTGACACCGCCAAGCGACCACCGTCCTCAGTACGTCATAAAAATTTCACCTCGATACGACCTCACTGTCCCAGGCAAAAACGCACTCAAAGACGTAAATACAAACCGAAAAGAAAAACGGGTTACACAAACTCACGCAAAAGCTACTTTTTCGTCTTATCTAGTTACAAATTAAACACTTTCCGTTACTCTCCTTTCATTCTACTGTGGAAACTAGTATTTTTTTACGTCGCCACGCGGTCCGATATCAAAGCAAATTACGCTTACTGCGCTAGCCGGCGCGGCGCGTCTCCGCTCATCGTGTTTCAAAACACACTGCATAAACGTCCGTAACTCATCGATGCCTTCACTTACAATCTTAAAACTTTGACACCGCCAAGCGACCACCGTCCTCAGTACGTCATAAAAATTTCACCTCGATACGACCTCACTGTCCCAGGCAAAAACGCACTCAAAGACGTAAATACAAACCGAAAAGAAAAACGGGTTACACAAACTCACGCAAAAGCTACTTTTTCGTCTTATCTAGTTACAAATTAAACACTTTCCGTTACTCTCCTTTCATTCTACTGTGGAAACTAGTATTTTTTTACGTCGCCACGCGGTCCGATATCAAAGCAAATTACGCTTACTGCGCTAGCCGGCGCGGCGCGTCTCCGCTCATCGTGTTTCAAAACACACTGCATAAACGTCCGTAACTCATCGATGCCTTCACTTACAATCTTAAAACTTTGACACCGCCAAGCGACCACCGTCCTCAGTACGTCATAAAAATTTCACCTCGATACGACCTCACTGTCCCAGGCAAAAACGCACTCAAAGACGTAAATACAAACCGAAAAGAAAAACGGGTTACACAAACTCACGCAAAAGCTACTTTTTCGTCTTATCTAGTTACAAATTAAACACTTTCCGTTACTCTCCTTTCATTCTACTGTGGAAACTAGTATTTTTTTACGTCGCCACGCGGTCCGATATCAAAGCAAATTACGCTTACTGCGCTAGCCGGCGCGGCGCGTCTCCGCTCATCGTGTTTCAAAACACACTGCATAAACGTCCGTAACTCATCGATGCCTTCACTTACAATCTTAAAACTTTGACACCGCCAAGCGACCACCGTCCTCAGTACGTCATAAAAATTTCACCTCGATACGACCTCACTGTCCCAGGCAAAAACGCACTCAAAGACGTAAATACAAACCGAAAAGAAAAACGGGTTACACAAACTCACGCAAAAGCTACTTTTTCGTCTTATCTAGTTACAAATTAAACACTTTCCGTTACTCTCCTTTCATTCTACTGTGGAAACTAGTATTTTTTTACGTCGCCACGCGGTCCGATATCAAAGCAAATTACGCTTACTGCGCTAGCCGGCGCGGCGCGTCTCCGCTCATCGTGTTTCAAAACACACTGCATAAACGTCCGTAACTCATCGATGCCTTCACTTACAATCTTAAAACTTTGACACCGCCAAGCGACCACCGTCCTCAGTACGTCATAAAAATTTCACCTCGATACGACCTCACTGTCCCAGGCAAAAACGCACTCAAAGACGTAAATACAAACCGAAAAGAAAAACGGGTTACACAAACTCACGCAAAAGCTACTTTTTCGTCTTATCTAGTTACAAATTAAACACTTTCCGTTACTCTCCTTTCATTCTACTGTGGAAACTAGTATTTTTTTACGTCGCCACGCGGTCCGATATCAAAGCAAATTACGCTTACTGCGCTAGCCGGCGCGGCGCGTCTCCGCTCATCGTGTTTCAAAACACACTGCATAAACGTCCGTAACTCATCGATGCCTTCACTTACAATCTTAAAACTTTGACACCGCCAAGCGACC
Organism: Schistocerca nitens; assembly: GCF_023898315.1. Classification (NCBI taxonomy): domain Eukaryota; kingdom Metazoa; phylum Arthropoda; class Insecta; order Orthoptera; family Acrididae; genus Schistocerca; species Schistocerca nitens. The sequence goes on along the minus strand of NW_026045984.1, from coordinate 847,554 downwards.
ACCGTCCTCAGTACGTCATAAAAATTTCACCTCGATACGACCTCACTGTCCCAGGCAAAAACGCACTCAAAGACGTAAATACAAACCGAAAAGAAAAACGGGTTACACAAACTCACGCAAAAGCTACTTTTTCGTCTTATCTAGTTACAAATTAAACACTTTCCGTTACTCTCCTTTCATTCTACTGTGGAAACTAGTATTTTTTTACGTCGCCACGCGGTCCGATATCAAAGCAAATTACGCTTACTGCGCTAGCCGGCGCGGCGCGTCTCCGCTCATCGTGTTTCAAAACACACTGCATAAACGTCCGTAACTCATCGATGCCTTCACTTACAATCTTAAAACTTTGACACCGCCAAGCGACCACCGTCCTCAGTACGTCATAAAAATTTCACCTCGATACGACCTCACTGTCCCAGGCAAAAACGCACTCAAAGACGTAAATACAAACCGAAAAGAAAAACGGGTTACACAAACTCACGCAAAAGCTACTTTTTCGTCTTATCTAGTTACAAATTAAACACTTTCCGTTACTCTCCTTTCATTCTACTGTGGAAACTAGTATTTTTTTACGTCGCCACGCGGTCCGATATCAAAGCAAATTACGCTTACTGCGCTAGCCGGCGCGGCGCGTCTCCGCTCATCGTGTTTCAAAACACACTGCATAAACGTCCGTAACTCATCGATGCCTTCACTTACAATCTTAAAACTTTGACACCGCCAAGCGACCACCGTCCTCAGTACGTCATAAAAATTTCACCTCGATACGACCTCACTGTCCCAGGCAAAAACGCACTCAAAGACGTAAATACAAACCGAAAAGAAAAACGGGTTACACAAACTCACGCAAAAGCTACTTTTTCGTCTTATCTAGTTACAAATTAAACACTTTCCGTTACTCTCCTTTCATTCTACTGTGGAAACTAGTATTTTTTTACGTCGCCACGCGGTCCGATATCAAAGCAAATTACGCTTACTGCGCTAGCCGGCGCGGCGCGTCTCCGCTCATCGTGTTTCAAAACACACTGCATAAACGTCCGTAACTCATCGATGCCTTCACTTACAATCTTAAAACTTTGACACCGCCAAGCGACCACCGTCCTCAGTACGTCATAAAAATTTCACCTCGATACGACCTCACTGTCCCAGGTTTTGTTTTCAAGGTTTATTGGAATGCCGCAATTGTTAAATCAGCCCAGAATTTTGTCATTCTGCGTGCTTTTCGAGGAGCTAAGGACTGCAGTGAGTGCAGGTGATTTCTGGAGGAGACAATATTCCATAAAAACCACATTTAGAAAGTCTGTAGAGCCATCGTCAAATCCTGACTCGGCGAATACATCACAACTCCATTAGTATTGCTCTCGCACAGATCACGAAGACAAGTTTAGACTGATTACTGCACACAGATGCACTTTAATGATTCTTCACACACCCCTGAACGTGAATGGACCATGAGAAACTCTTAACAAGTGATACGATCGATGTACCCACTGCCATGCACTTCACAGTCGTTACAAGGGTGTAGATAAATGAGACTCAGTTTGGGAGGAGGAAGAATCACACTATCTTTTAAGGGACTGTAACTGATTGGTTTATCCAGTAAATACAAGGGCCTTGCTGCTCACACGTAAACAACTCGGCTAATACATAACGAGTCCGTAATTATGAGCAATACAATACATCATCCATCCGCGGTAACTATAGACATTGCATTACTGTACTGAAACTTCCTGCAGAGCTGAAAGGAACATTTAGAACTTAACGGTCGTTAAATACTGGAAGAAACCCATAGTGTGTGGCGTTTTCAGTCCTTATTACGACCATGTGCTCCCTCTGAACGTCATCACATAATCAGTGCACACAAATGCAACTGTGAGGCTACATAAATGGACGGCTGTGTGTCTATCTAACGTCAGTTTTCGTCATTTGGTTTTTTTCCCTGTATGCAGACATCGTAAAGTGATCAATGGGCAGAATTACTCACAACGGAGTCAGTGCCCATACTGACACATACGATGAGTTTCATTATGCACTTGGTCGGGGAACTGCGATTGTGCAGCACTATTGCATTGTAGGTAACATATGAGACACGTCGCCCGGCTAAAAACCAGGACGCCCTTCCTGCTGAAAAAGACACACGCGAGATTCTCCTGTCCTCTGGCAAAGTGGCTCTGCTTCCCCACTCTAACCACCAACCTCCGAAAACCATGCAGTCCTTAAAGGACTACTTAAAACCTGTTCGTGTCTCAAAGTCAGATCCCTTGTCAGTGAAGAGACGTCGAATGACTAATCAGTTGAGTGGAAAAAGCTAGTCAAAAGTCAAGACGTATAAATTACATTTACCAAATCACCCACCAAATGTCTGAAGTACGGCAAGCTGCAATCATTCCGGAGTGTTATACATGTGAGAAACAGATTTCCTCTGGAAAAAATTAACAGCAGCTACTGCACCTTACGAACACATTTTCTTTTGCGAACTTCCAGCATGCTGCAGTACCTTAGGGCAACAACTACTATTCATCAGTACATAAAAAACCAGCCCAAGTTGCAAATTTTTACTTTTTATTCATTCGATGACCAGTTTCGAGCCGAGACCCATTTTGAAATCTTCACAACATAATCGGAGATGGCATTTCCGAAAATACCAATATGCAACAAACATTTTTGACATGTTCGTAAATGCTATTTTTGACTTGTGATGATTTGAAAATGGGTCTCGGCCCGAAATTAGTCATCGAATAAATTAAAAGTAAAAATTTGCTACTCTGACTGGTTTCCCATTCTACTGACTTTGCCACGAGTTTTTGGTCGTACGTTTGTCTGTATACTAAGTGCCTGTGAAAAACCTACACGAGGCAAAATTCTAACTTCAATAAAAGTCAAACTGAAGAATCGTTAATCTCACAAAGTAAGAATCAAAAGTAGTCTTGCCTCATCTGGGTTCCGCGAGTTCCGGAACCTGTACAGAAAAATGAAGTAGACAGCAACATTTCTGCCCTTTTTATTGCTCATGAAAGCCACACATTCCATGTTGTACCACCACAGAGCGAGACCTTCAGAGGTGGTGGTCCAGATTGTAATACCTCTAATACCCAGTAGCACGTCCTCTTGCATTGATGCATGCCTGTATTCGTCGTGGCATACCATCCACAAGTTGATCAAGGCACTGTTGGTCCAGATGGTCCCACTCCTCTATGGCGATTCGGCGTAGCTCCGTCAGAGTGGTTGGTGGTTTACGTCGTCCGTAAACAGCCCTTTTCAGTCTGTCCCAGGCATGTTTTGTAGGGTTCATGTCTGGAGAATGTGTTCGCCGCTAGTCGAGCAATGTCATTATCCTGATGGAAGTCATTCACAATATCTGCACGATGGGGGCGCGAATTGTCGTCCATCAAGACGAATGCCTCGCCAATAAGCTACCGAAATGGTTGCATTATCAGTCGGAGGATGGCATTCACGTATCTTACAGCCGTTACGGCGCCTCCCGTGACCACCAGCGGCGTACGTCGGTCGGCCCACCACGTAATGCCACCCCATAACAGCAGCGAACCTCCACCTTGCTGCACTCGCTGGACAGTGTGCCTAAGGTGTTCAGACTGACCGGGTTGTCTCCAAACACGTCTCGGGCAATTGTCTGATTGAAGGCATATGCGACACTCATCGGTGAAGAGAACGTGATGCCAATCCTGAGTGTTCCATTTGGCATGTTGTTGGGCCCATCTGTTCCACGCTGCGCGGTCTCGTGGTTACAAAGATGGACGTCGCGATGGACGTCGGGAGTGAAGTTGCGCATCATGCAGTCTATTGCGCACAGTGAGTCTTAACACGACGTCCTGTGGCTGCACGAAAAGCATTATTCAACATGGTGGCGTTGCTGTCAGAGTTATTGCGACGCATAATTCGCTGGCAGCGGTCACCCACTGCGGCCTGAGCGAGGCACGTCATGGACAGTTCCTGTCTCTCTGTCTCTCCTCCATGTCCGAACAACATCGCTTTGGTTCACTCCGAGACGCCTGGACACTTTCCTTGTTGAGAGCCCTTCCTGGCACAAAGGGACAATGCAGACGCGATCGAACCGCGGTATTTACCGTCTAGGCATGGCTGAACTACATAGAACACGAGTCGTGTACCTCCTTCCAGGTGGAATGGCTGGAACTGGTTGGCTGTTGGACCCGCTGCGTCTAATAGGCGCTGCCCATGCATCGTTGTTTACATTTTTGGGTGGGTTTGTCAAAGGGACTGTCTGTGATACAATATCCAGTCATCGTCTATCTTTAGGAGTTTTTGGAACCAGGCTGATGCCAAACTTTTGGTGTGTGTGTGTGTGTGTGTGTGTGTGTGTGTGTGTGTGTGTCGGGTTTTTTTTAGTTACACTCACTGCACGAGAGGGCTCCCATGAAAAGTGAGTCATGGTATTGCAATGAAACAATGTTGAAACATTTGTGAGGTTGTGAGGACGTGGGGAAGAGTAACAGTAAACAAACCATTAAAATTCGCATTTTAATTTCCACATGAGAGGGTGAACGTTGTTAATTGCGTTCAGTGTTTACATTCCTCGTTATGAACTTCCGTCAGTGTGAAGACCACCTGCATCCACGACAGCCTGGAACCGCCCTAGAGGTACCATTCCACGGTTGTTCACGGCGCTTCGCGAACGGCGGGCCGCGGGATGTCCGGCTTCCGCGACACAGCTCGTCCACTGCGTGGGAGTCGCACATCGCGGCCAGCATTCTCAGCCACGGCAGCAGCAACTTCAACAGTGTGGGGCGCAATCGGCTGTCGGCCTTTCTCAGGAGCAGTTCCCAAGTCGCCATTACTTGAACCACTTTGGTCAACAACGGTGCGGAGAGAAGACCTCTCTGTATTCCGTTAATGCGTGAATACCATAAGAGGAGCACCACTACTGCTGAAGCATCGATAAAACATCTTCCCGTGCTCACCTTGTTTAATTCATTATGGGGAATGGATCGGGATAGAGATGAGATATAGCAAGGTGTATTAGATGAAAGTTGTAGGTGCCAAAACGGGTCTACCATTGCTACTAATTGACACAACCTTGAACGTCATTTTCAAAGTGATTTGGAGGTCAACGTGATGTTCAGAATGGGAAACCAAGTTTTTCATTCAAAATTTAAAGGAGCAGCAAATTCCAGGAATAAAATGGCACATAATTCAAGGTCGTGGCTAGGTTCAATGAAGATAAAATAATCATGTTTTCGTTCTAGTATGGATTAATTCACAATACGGAAGATGCAGCAAAATTCAATGTTAGATACAAACTGGAAGGCGCATAAAGGATCATGTATCATTACCAATAATGAAGATCTTAAAGATAATTGTAGGTCATTCTCAAGTTGTTTTGTTTCATGGAAATTCCAATTAGTGACGTTGGATATGGAAAATCGAGAAGAGATTTGGCCTTTATGTCTCAGTTAACGTGTTTATTGGAAATAATAAATGCATCATCAAGTATAAATGTGATTTGGACGTTTGGAAGACAGAACATGTATAAATAAACCTGAGATCACTGGTTTGCAAGTCGCTGAGCGAGTCCCTCGCCTGTCTTCCCTCGGGATAGCTCTTCTGATTTGTATCTAACATTGTATTCTGCTGTATCCCTCCTATATTCAGAGTTAATCCATGCTAGATCTGAAGACGTAAAATCTTTCTAATCTTAACTCCAATATTAGGATTTCATTTTAAAAAATCACTTTAACCACCAAATGACGTTCAAAGTTACGGCCATTGGTAGCAATGCGTGGCCCCCTTTGATACGTATAACTTGTATCTAAAACACCTAGCTATATCTAGTCTCTATCCCGAGTTCTCCCCCCCCATGAACCATTGACCTTGCCGTTGGTGGGGAGGCTTGCGTGCCTCAGCGATACAGATAGCCGTACCGTAGGTGCTACCACAATGGAGGGGTATCTGTTGAGAGGCCAGACAAACTTGTGGTTCCTGAAGAGGGGCAGCAGCCTTTGGTAGCTGCAGGGGGCAGCAGTCTGGATGATTGACTGATCTGGCCTTCTGACGCTAACCAAAACGGCCTTGCTGTTGTTGTACTGTGGACGGCTGAAAGCAAGGGAAACAACAGCTGTAATTTGTCCCGAGGGCATGCAGCTATACTGTATGGGTAAATGATGGCGTCCTCTTGGGTAAAATATTCCGGAGGTACTATAGTCCCCCATTCGGATCTCTGGGCGGGGACGACTCTAGAGGACGTCGTTATCAGGAGAAAGAAAACTTACGTTCTACAGATCGGAGCGTGGAATGTCATTCCCTTAATCGGGCAGGTAGGTGAGAAAATTTAAAAAGGGAAATTGATAGGTTAAAGATATAGTGGAAATCCGTGAAGTTTGGTGGCAGGAGGAACAAGACTTTTGGTCAGGTGAATACTGGGTTATAAATACAAAATCAAATAGGGGTAATGCAGGAGTAGGTTTAATAATGAATAAAAAAAAGGAGTGTTTGTAGAATACTGCGAACAGCATAGTGAACGCATTATTGTGGCCAAGATAGACACGAAGTCCATGCCTACTACAGTAGTACAAGTTTATATGCCAACTAGCTCTGCACATGATGACGAAATTGATCAATTGTATGATGAGATCAAAGAAATTATTCAGCTAATGAAGGGAGACGAAAATTTAATAGTCATGGGTGACTGGAATTCGAGAGTAGGAAAAGAGAGAGAAGGAAACATAGTGGGTGAATATGGATTGGGGGGAAGAAATGAAAGAGGAATCCGTCTGGTAGAATTGTGCACAGAGCATAACTTAAACATAGCTAACACTTGGTTCAGGAATCATGAAAGAACGCTGTATACATGGAAGAACCCTGGAGATACTAAAAGGATTCAGAAAGATTATATAATGGTAAGACAGATTTAGGAACCAGGCTTCAAATTGTAAGACATTTCCAGGGGCACATGTGGACTCTGATCTCAATCTATTGGTTATGAACTGTAGATTAAAACTGAAGAAACTGCAAAAAGGTGGGAATTTAAGGAGATGGGACCTGGATAAACTGAAAGAACCAGCGGTTGTACAGAGTTTCAGGGAGAGCATAAGGGAACAATTGACAAGAACGGGGGAAATAAATACAGTAGAAGAAGAATGGGTAGCTCTGAGGGATGAAGTAGTGAAGGCAGCAGAGGATCAAGTAGGTAAAAAGACGAGGTCTAGTAGAAATCCGTGGGTAACAGAAGAGATACTGAATTTGATTGATGAAAGGAGAAAATATAAAAATGCAATAAATGAAGCAGGCAAAAAAGAATACAAACGTCTCAAAAATGAGATCGACAGGAAGCGCAAAATGGTTAAGCAGGGATGGCTAGAGGACAAATTTATGTAAAGGCTTCTCACTAGGGTAAGATAGATACTGCCTACAGGAAAATTAAAGAGAGCTTTGGAGAAAAGAGCCACTTGTATGAATATCAAGAGCTCAGATGGAAAACCAGTTCTAAGCAAAGAAGGGAAAGCAGAAAGGTGGAAGGAGTATATAGAGGGTCTATACAGGGGCGATGTTCTGGAGGAAAATATTATGGAAATGGAAGAGGATGTAGATGAAGCTGAAATGGGGGATATGATACTGCGTGAAGAGTTTGACAGAGCACTGTAAAACAAGGCCCTGGGAGTAGACAACATTCCATTGGAACTACTGACGGCCTTGGGAGAGCCAGTCATGACAAAACTCTACCATCTGGTGAGCAAGATGTATGAAACAGGTGAAATTCCCTCAGACTTCAAGAAAAATATAATAATTCCAATCCCAAAGAAAGCAGGTGTTAACAGATGTGAAAATTACCGACCTATCAGTTTAATAAGTCACAGCTGCAAAATACTAACGGGAATTCTTTACAGACGAATGGAAAAACTGGTAGAAGCCGACCTCGGGGAAGATCAGTTTGGATTCCGTATAAATGCTGTAACACGTGAGGCAATACTGACCCTATGACTTATCTTAGAACAAAGATTAAGGAAAGGCAAAGCTACGTTTCTAGCATTTGTAGATTTAGAGAAAGCTTTTGACAATGTTGAGTGGAAAACTCTCTTTCAAATTCTGAAGGTGGCATGAGTAAAATACGGGGAGCGAAAGGCTATTTACAATTTGTATAGAAAGCAGATGATAGTTATAAGAGTCGAGGGTCATGAAAGGGAAGCAGTAGTTGTGAAGGGAGTGAGACAGGGTTGTAGCCTCTCCCTGATGCTATTCAATCTGTATATTGAGCAAGCAGTAAAGGAAACAAAAGAAAAGTTCGAAGTAGGCATTAAAATCCATGGAGAAGAAATAAAAACTGAGGTTCGCCGATGATATTTTAATTCTGTCAGAGACAGCAAAGGACTTGGAAGAGCAGTTTAACGGAATGGACAGTGTCTCGAGAGGAGGATATAAGATGAACATCAACAAAAGCGAAACGAGGGTAATGGAATGTAGTCGAATTAAGTCGGGTGATGCTGAGGGAATTAGATTACGAAATGAGACACTTAAAGTAGTAAAGGAGTTTTGCTATTTGGGAGCAGAATACCTGATGATGGACGAAGTAGAGAGGATATAAAATGTAGACTAGCAATAGCAAGGAAAGCGTTACTGAAGAAGAGAAATTTGTTAACATCGAGTATAGATTTAAGTGTCACGAAGTCGTTTCTGAAAGTATTTGTAAGGAGTGTGGCCACGTATGGAAGTGAAACATGGACGGTAAATAGACAAGAAGAGTATAGAAGCTTTCGAAATGTGGTGCTACAGAAGAATGCTTAAGATTAGATGGGTATATCGCATAACTAATGAGGAGGTGTTGAATAGGATTGGGGAGAAGAGAAGTTTGTGGCACAACTTGACTAGAAGAAGGGATCGGTTGGTAGGACATGTTCTGAGGCATCAAGGGATCACCAATTTAGTACTGGAGGGCAGTGTGGAGGGTAAAAATGGTAGAGGGAGACCAAGAGATGAATACACTACGCAGATTCAGAAGGATGTGGGTTGCAGTAAGTACTGGGAGATGAAGCTTGCACAGGATAGGGTAGCATCGAGAGATGCATCAAACCAGTCTCAGGACTGAAGACCACAACAACAACAACAACAACAACAATCTGACTCCCTTTGGGGCTGCATTTTCAGCAAAACAGAAATACGTATTTTTTATTATTTTCTGACTGAGAAAGCAGATTCCAATTTTCAGAATATCCTTCATTGCCCTTTTCACCCCGTTCCGGGTTGAAATTTGGGGCAATACCTTCCTAGACGACGCGTACAGTGTAAGGTCCGCACCCCCTGGAGACTTCGAGTTGCTCCCCCTCATGTGACCTGACCCCGTCTAGCAGGGAAGAGGCCAGGAGCGTCCCACACAGCACATCCTACAGCGACTCATGTTCACGGACGGCTTTCTCCTACCGGCCGAGCAACCCCGGGTGCAAATCTCCCGGCCAACACCGCCACCTCAGTCTGTTTCCATGGCTCCGCAGCTCAGTCGGTAAAAACTAAAGCCTTGTAGGACCACTCTAATGTGTGTGGGGGCGGGGGGGGGGTGTCCGCGCCAGTCCTCAGACAACTTTCACTATATCTACGCCAGAACGAAAAATTTATACAATTACTGTTGTCAAATTATGCCAACATGTACACTTCTGTATGATTTATACAAGCTGAAGGAAACGTTCTTCTGCCTGAAAACTTCCTGTGGTGTACACATTTTTTACACCCCAGTGTTTTCCGATTCAGCGTGAAACATCGCTTTCAAACGATATGAAGCACACGCAATGCACCGTCATGAATGTAACTGTATACCCTCATGTGCATAATCGTAATACGTTGCAGTGCTCTTTTCCAACACACTTCTCGTGTGTCAATCAAATCTAAACATAAGCACCACAAAAGTAATGTCGTGATGGGGCATCCAGTAAAACTAAGTAACCACCTACAGATCCAAACCTGAGACGACTTTGCGGAATGTGGAGTAAGGTACTTTGCTCACCGAAGCCGTTCTTCGCTGCGCCGTGACGTCAGTCTTGCTGACGCCGCCGTCGCCCGCCCCCCCCCCCCGCCCCGCGCTGGTGTGATCACAGCAGCCGGTTTCCACCAGCCTCGCCGCGTGACGTCACCCGCTGACCCTGGACTGGCGACCCGCAGTTGTCTGCACTGCGCGGACGCCCGCTTCCCGCCCACAAACCGCTGTTCCGCCGGGCCAGCGCGTCTCCTCGAAGCTTCCAGGCTTGCAGCGAAATGACGACGACGACGAGAAAAATCGAGAAACTGCGGCCAATAAAGACGCCTTACCGAGGATCGCCCTACCCACGCGCCATTCGTGGGCGGAAGAGGAACCTAAATTTTCCCTGTCTGTTCCCTTGTGCTGCGCCGAGTACGATGGCCGGAACTTATTTTATGGCGGCTGTTTTTTGCAGTAACCCTTATATATTTGCGCTGGTCACTTTCAACTGTTCCCAGTAAGTGGCTGTTGTCTGCGCTCTGATTCGTTGATGCAGAAGAGTCTGACCGGTCGCCGTATTCGGTTTTATACTACCGGAGCACTGGTGCCACATTTAGTGGCTTTGTATTGAACAAAGAGCAAGGAAAAAATCCCTCGAAATCTTAGTTAAATGTACGAATTCTTACAATATAACCGCGCAAAATATCGCTGTATGACGTCATCCCCGCAAGCTGCACTTACTTTAGGTTCAAATACCAAGTTTAATTTCTGACGCTTCAAACTAAGCACAGTAAGAAACTAACTACAGTAAGGTCCGCACTGTGGATCACCACACAAAAACTGTCAAGAGTTGACGCCATCGTTGTTTTGTTTAGTCCTGTCAGAAATATTTCGGTAGAGAAAAGCCACGTTAATAAAGCTTTGCGTGAGTTTATAAAAAACTGCACCGTTCACCATGTAATGAATATATTTTTAAAGCATTTACATGAAAGAGGCTACAAAGATGGTAGTAATTCTCTTTTAGCCAATTTAGAGACTAACCGTCCATAGATATAATTTTCATGTTTTACGTCCATCTAGGTGGTAACGATTATTGGCATATTTTTATGTAAATAAGTAAAAAGAGGAAATAATTTGTACACGCAATAAGTGTAAAGAAATATGCAATACTAATTGCTGTAAGAGAAAAAGAAAGAGAAACAGCTGTTTGAAACTGACAGATAAGGGGACTGAAATACCTGATTTGCCAGTCGTCTTGTTTCCTTGGAGTTGGCAAAATTTACACGACAAAAGAAAGAAGGCATGAAGGTCGGGGGCATATTTTGATAAACAGTAAGGAGAACGATATTTGCTATCACCAGATTTGCCCAAGTATTACGCATTTTAATCGTAAATAAACGAGAGACGGAATTATTCGTGAGTGTTAACGAAAATTCATTGTATCATCTGTGCAACTCAGAGACAAGCAAATGTCCTGCAGTGCTTTATAGAGGGCGTTACTTCACCTACTGTGGCATTTCGTAACTTGTAATCGCAGTTTTACGTACGGAAAGGAACGACGCTTCAGTGATACTGTAAGTGAACTAAGGGTAGGAAGGGCGTGAATTACAAGTTAATGAACAGCAACACTGACAGCTCACCATACACTAGGTATTTACGCGTTAGAAAGCACTTGTGTATAAATTTCTCAGCATTATTTTGAAAGAAGAATAAAGCCATTGATGCAGTGGTTTTCCGTACTTGACTCTCCACATAACGAACTTCTACATCCAATTTTAGAATTCAAACACTTACACTCGACGTATTAACGATACCCGCGTCTTTGTATACGTCAGTTACACGCGGAACTGCATCGGTTACATGTACGTACATAATTAACTTGTGTACCACAGAGGAGTAATATGGGTGCAATAGAAGTAGACACATACTCATCATTTACGTACATTATCTTTCATTGCTTACGGAAAGATTGCCGACACTAAGGTACACAGTGTATGTACTGGGATTAAAGTCAGCACGTGAAGTGTAACCAAGCGCGTTCAGAAAGTACCAGATTCTGTGAATTAAGTATTAGGCGCAGCAGTGATTCATTGTTAGGGCACAGAAGTACTTTGATGGTTAACATTTCGGAGGTGCTCTTGGAGGCACATTGCGTGTACAGATATTACGTACGTTATTGAAATAATTCGGAAATGCAATGTTGTCAACCAGACTGACTAAGAATTTAAAGACTTCTTGGCCTTGTGTAGAATGAGCAAGGGGATAGAGATCATGAGTTGGGCTGCTCAGCACCGTACTGGTGCAGAAACTAAAGACGACGGGTAAAAGGCGAGACAGAGGGCTACCATCAACGATTCACTCGTTTCCAAAATTCGAATTTTTCCGAAGTATTAAGTGTACGAATATGATTGCATGCCATTACGAATTCAGCGCCTTGCCAAAATGCCGACAAGGCAAGACTTTTCATGTGTTGGAACATGCGAGGTATTTGACCAAATGTGGCAGCTGCAAAAAACCGTTTAAGGGGTGAGGGTGGGGGGTTGAACGAGATTTTTGTACGCAGTCCACACAAGTCAACAGCACGCAGAAGCCACGAACTCTGAACACGGCAGCAAAGTGTGAGGAAGACAGTGCGTCGGCGGTTACACTCCAAACCGTACCGTCTGGATCCCTTACAACAATTAAAAGCGGACTGTTACGGCCGGCCCCTTCAGATTTGCGCCACATTGCAGGGATCAATTGAGGATGGACATTTCGCCCCCACGCTGATATTCAGCGACACAGCAACTAACACTTTTCTGAAAAAGTTTATCCCCGCAATGTGAGCGAGTGGAGTACTGAAAAACCTCACGTAATTTCGGCGCATGAAGGAGATTCGCCGAGGGTTCATGTATCCTGTGCAGTGTGACAGGCGAAGCTGAATGGGCCGTTTCAATACTGTGAGACAACTGTGGCGGGTACATCTTAGCTCGATATGTTGAAGTTGTGGTTGTTTCGACTACTCATTCCTTCAGGGAGCATCGATGTTTGTTGCTACCTAAACGACGGAATTTCGCATAGCTGGATTGGCCTTAGGCGGTTAACGCAAGTACTGATCAGCTTGCAAAAGCACTTAATGGATGTTTGAAAATCTGAAACTGGTCACGGTTTTGTCTAATTAAACTGTGCCCGGTTGTCTCCTATATTTAAGTCATAATGTTTATAATTCTGCTACAGCTGTTTCTCTTTATGTTTATTTTCGAAAATCTAGCGATTAAAATACGGTTTCATTGTACTGTGGCTGACTCAAATGAACTTTAAATATTAGCAGAAGGCCACTCGATCACTGATTACACAAAGTAGAGGCCATAATGGATGTTACCGAGAACTCGCGTCACACGTATGTATGCACGATGATCTTCAGAGCCATTTTGTTTCTTTTTAGACCACTCGGCCAATGGGCTTGCGAAAATTTGAAAGGGCGCGAAACACAGGAACGTAACAGTGAGACGCAGTACAAAAAACAGACAAAAAAACGGTGGACGGGAAGCGCGGTCTGTACTCGTCCGGAGAGTGGGGGCTCCCGCGGGACGCCGTGCTCACGTGTCCGGGGCGTGCGCGGCTGGCCGGCCGGCTGCACAGACTGCAGAGGCTGCGTGCGTCTCTCGCACACGCAAAGTTGCACAGGTATACGTGCCTTCACACTAGGAACAAGCGGTACCCAGCACTGAACCTGCCGATTCCAACTGTGCATCACCAAAACGGACATAGAACGCTCTTCGAAATATAACATGCGTGAAATACGTGCCACACAAAAATTGTTACTAAAACATTTCATTTCTTTGGCTCCGCTGAGTGACAACCATACTGTAACCTGACAACCTGTACCAGAACTCTGGCCAAGCAACGGATCACTTTTCCACCACAACACTTTACAGAAAATAATATAGCAGCCACGCGTTCTGTTGTATCCGTGAGTGTGTGTGACGTCACGCAGCACACCATTACGCCACGGGTCAATGTCGACGGCCGCTATCAGCAGCTGCGAGCTGCTCCAGTTTAGGCAGCCGCCTGTACTGGAAATACGGGTACTCGCAGAGCCTTGATGCTTTGAGAAAAGTGAAACACACGACGGAAGTCTGAGAAAACTGCAGATTTTTTTAACTGATTAACTACTGAATGGTGTATCACCAAATGGACCATGGAAATTTTCGCGAACCGTTTGTTTTTCTTCATCTGAGACACTGAAGTACCGGGTGCTCATAAGTAAAATGCAGCTACTGACCGAAGTCGACTGTGGTCTGTGAGTATGGTAAGGCAGCGAAACACGGTAGACATGCTAATGCGTTAACGCGAAACCAGTTGGCGCCGGAGGAAATCAATTCCAATACCAGGTGCGAATCTGTCACTGTGCAACACCTCGCGGAAGTCTCCGGTGCTCATACAGAACAAGTTCTGCAAGTGGCGGTTAATAATATCGACATTCTGCCTTTCTCACTTGTTTGTCCCTTCCTGTCCACATTTCGTTCCCAATGCATTAGATATGGGAACATTTCTTTCCAGTGTAAATCGGTTCCGCAAGGGCGCATTAGCATACCAAGTTTCGCTGCCATACAGCAGTTACAGCCCACGATGGACCTCTGCGAGTGGCTCAACTTGAGACTACAAGCACCCAGTGGTACAGCACGGTTACTGCTGCACGCAGGTTACCCTCAGCCACGTGTCAGGGCGACACCTCGACACCGTCTCCACGTTGAGTCTCGTTTACTGCCAGCCCAAGTATCATGTGAGACACTACAGTGTGAAATTTTATGCAGCTATCACATTTTGCTGGTGGACAGAACACCTAATGAATTGAAAGCTCCCGGAAACACTGTACACATTCCTAAGTCACGAGTGACCTTACTCCCTTATTATTGGATACCTGTGTGTGACCTAAAGAGCTGATTCCACACAATCGCGATTAAATGGAGGCCTTCTTAGGAAACTGTTTTGGCTGCCGCTGCTGTTCATCTGTGAACGCCACAGTTTTCTACAATTCAGCAAATCTTATCTCGCTACACACGGCACGTTTTGCACAGGTCTTTAATACGGCGTGCATCAATTGCGTTGTATATTTTGTGATAGGCGAGTATAAATACGAAAACCACCACACACAGTTCCACGTCACGAAAGTGAAGGGCATTTAGAGCACCGATTCCGGGTTGCTTTTTATACATAAAATTCGTGCAACTTTTATCAAATGATCCTGTCCCTCACGTGTGACGACAGTCACTTTTCCGTGACGTCACGCGTTCTTTGCTGGCAGTGGATGAGGGGAGCACACTGAACAGTCGTCGTGTTGATCTACCTGTTTGCCAAGAAAATTGTCAATTTTATGGTTTTGGTATTCAAATTTGCGTTTTACGACGATGTGCAGTCCAACTGATACACGAGATTTCTGAACTTTTCAAGACAGGTCACATTCAGTACTTTGTCATGCCGAAGTGTCTGTAAATGCGACGTCAGTGGCCACCCACGATTCCGAAACTGTGACTTACCATCGATAACGGGTAAGGCTTCTGTAACAGTATCTGGCTACACGAAATAATGTTTGCTGTATGTTTCTGTCAAACATAATTAGCAAATGCCCCTACAAATGTTATAATTCTGACGTGATTCAGTCCTCCGACGGAAACTAACAACAAATCTACCTCTATTCTCGCAACTGTTGCACTGGAAATGGCACAAATTAAATCTAGATTCTGCCGCCGTTACAGGCTGCACATAGAAATCTACACTGCACTTTAATCGTGTAATTTCAACGTCAAATAAAGAAGCTGGTAAGTGACGGCGTCAGAATCACCGACATTCATTGCTCCCTCACATAATACACGACTGAAGCGCAGGCCGCACAGAACACGGCGCGTCTCACAGATCGCTGACGCGTTGCTTTGTCGACACACCGGACTCTCTCATCAGACAAATAGTAACACGAGAACAGCCAAACAAAGCGATGCAGCGTTGTAGAGTGCTAAAAACAATTTCATCAGCAAATCACAAACGAGGAGACGTGACAGAGCGATAAAAAATACGAAATATTTCGTGAAGCACAAACATTACGATAAATTCTCAAGAATTCGCGAACTACTACGCAAATGGTCGCCTGTTTGTAATGAGGGTGTTGGGGAAAGCTACAGATTGCTCGTTGACCATAACCTTAATTCCAGAAAATTGTGAAAATACTGAAATGAACGCGAGTGCTGCGTCTCATCGCCACAAGCGTGTCGGCGTGACGCCACGAGTTGTGGTTCGCGAATGGATTTCAGGATTGGCAACGACCACACACGAAACAGCTTCCTACATCTGATTACTTTGCATATGAGTAACATGTGACGTTAAGCATGTAAGCGAGATAAAGTTTACAAACGGTTTGAAATTGTTCACGTGTGTTCGAAAGCAAGTGCTCATTCTGAAATACTGGGTGAATACAGTCTGCTTAATTTGCGTTGCTTTTTAAAGAAAAGCCCGTTTATCGCGCGTCTAAATTTTTGACACGTCATGTCTACTGATGTGTGGGCCGTACGACGATGTAATTTTTGCAGATACCCTACGGGGTGTGGGGATACTGTCTGCAAACTGCGTCGCGAATAGACAGGTACTGATAAACTACAACGATACGTCTGATGCCTAAGTTGACTCCATGAAGAGCGACAACGTGGCCGGGGGAGGGGGGGGGGGTAGCGAAAAAATCTCTCCAGTTTTTGTAGTCTTGCGTGCAGTTTCTTGGAAGTCGGTAACTGCCCTCATTCTGAAATACTGTCTGACTAACGTCCGCGTATTTCGGCGCCCTTAGTCACGTTACCTCGCGACGCGCAATGTTTCCAACTGCGGTACTTCTCTTACTGTGTGACAACCGCAATTTAAGATTATACCTCCGAATGAGTACATCTTGACAACATTTTAGATGTCTGAATTCGGCCACATTACGCGAAACATTAAAAAATAAATTTCTGCCACGCCTGCAAGCCGCTACACGCCTTGTCGCACTAAAGTCTCGCTTACTCCAAAGTTCTGCGTTTGATGGTTTTCGTAAACTTGCGTCCTACGAACATAAGAACGCGAAGTTTTCATTTTAAATGCCTGTTGTACGTGAATTCCGTGGAAATCTACACTGGCACATCGAAACACTAGCCGACTGAATGTGGCGTTATTTTCCATTCGTTCCACGTTATTCTCGCTAAAGTTTTCACAGACTGGAGCAAGGCCATAAGTAACGACCATTAAATCACTGAACACTCAAAACGGTAATTTAACACACTGTTAGCCAGCCCCTTTGCTCGTAGCGGTCGTAATTTTTCAAAGTAAGACAAAGTATTACACAAGAGCAGTAAGTGAGTTACGCGACAAAAACCACACGGAAGGGTGCAGAACATCCGCCGCTCCCATAAATTCCTGGCTTACCTTTCTGAGGTATTCCCGTGCAGACACAAGATACACAAGCTCTGTCTGGGTAGGCAGGACAATGTCGCACGCTGCTTCCCTCCAGGCTGCTGCGTCACAACTGGACCGCACAGACAGCCGGCTGCCCCCTCACCCCAACCAGCGCTGACGTCACGGGGCGGCGTTGCCAGCTCGCGCGGCAGGCGAGGGAACGGCTGCAGCAGGGCGTCTACGTCTGTGTCGGCACTGCCGGACCGCCTGCGTCCCATCCACGCCACAGTCAGTTTTCTCGAGCCGCGCTATACAGCTGGCAACACACACCCCCTTCGCCTGGCGCCCCAAAAACCGGATTTCGTAAACCGATTTCCCAGTACCGCTTTTGGTGAACGCAAAGATGGAACAAAGACGCTGCATTTTGGTCACGGGATGAGGAGAGGTGTCATCACATCTTCCGTCATCGTGCTGAGTGCCAGTGACTTACGCGCGAGCTTCGCGATTCGTATCGATCATTTGCTACTCCAGAAATGACGGACGAGTGTGACGAGTTTCCGTTAAACAAGGTTACAGGGATATCAATGCTGAGGTCATCGGTGCCTGGGCTCACGTACTACTTACTCTAAGTTACACTGAGGACGACACACATTTACCCTCAACGTGTGGACCAACTGAAATCATTCTGTGATTTTGTTGATACTGGATACGGCAAAGTTCTAGGTAGTATTAAAACTAGATGGTTGTCGTTGTTGCCAGGAGTTACAAAAGTTATTGAACCTTTGAAATCTTGTTTTCTATCTCAGAATACGTGTCCCACGTTGCTGAAACAAATTTTCGAGAACCCACAGTCACTTCTTTGGTTTCATTTCACACAATGCCCATTGAAAATGTTTTTTTTTTTTTTAAATTCAATCCAAGAGTTGGAAATAACCACGGTTTCACCTTGCTTCAAGAAATAATAGCATTTTAATTAACTTGGAAAAGAAGGTACTTTCACTCAGTCAAAATACGAGCCTTTTACCAATTCTAAGACACCAACACTTTTGTCACTTGTTTGGAAAAGTAGAGTTCTCCACTTCAACCTGTGATATTTCATTGGAGAACACCAAAATAAAATACTGTTTCTTGGGCTGAGCTTTTAAATTTTCTGATAATTCTTAAGGCAGTAAACTCATGTGCAACATTTCAGACGAGAAGGATGCATGAACAACATTGTATCCCAGAAACTTGAGGAATTGGAAAAAGCTAATTTGGAAACAGATGAGACTGTGCGATGTCTTCAATACACTTAAAAGTACAGGTACTTCATGTAAAAATATAGACACGCTTGTGAGTTTTGCTCCTGCTGTACTATACACAAATATATTTGTGGAAAGAATATTTTCAACTGTGAAGTCCCTTTGGAGGGTGGAATGTGTAGTGCTAGAACCACTTCATTCCCCACAGGTGTGTGTCTCATATTAGAGGCCAAAAACCAACATAAAATTCTTTGTCAAGTACAGAGTAGAGGCGCTCTTACTCGGTAACTGTACTGTCTAATTATTGGATTTATAGTGAATTCTTGCAACGGGCCTTTGTCCTCAGAAGTTGACTGTCTAAAGTAGTTGCTCTCTGTCCCAGTGTACTTAAAAGCAGAATAAGCAAGCATTCTTCAAAACTATATAATGTATGGATATGGTCAGTGTCTGCATCAAGTAAATCCTACCCGATATTTGGCAGATTGGGTTCCACATTTGGAGGCTGCATTCCAGAGACACGTACCATATGTCGAAGTTTAAGCACCATTTAATATTTTCGTGTGTTTTAATTCAGACATAAATGTCGAGCGGCTCTTTACGTACCACCTCATAGAACCACTCTGCTTCCTAGTCAAACTCCCTCAAATCATTCAGTTCTTATCTTCCCTTAATAGCGATCAATAAAATTGTAATATGTTGTCTTGTGTATCCAGTACGAGGATATTTCATTCCTTAGCTCGTACAACAGCCTGACAGGTGGTGGTTTTCTCTGCTATTTTTCCAGTACTTTAACGAATTTCAGCCACAGTCTAAGTTTGTGTGTCTGGTGCGTGCTCAATGAAACGAAAACGAAAATAACCTCTGTTTGCCTGGTGGCTGTTGGTATTTGAAGTCACGGACAGGTTTCATTCGGAACACCGACTTTCCCATTAAATCTGATTTTTGCGGAGAACAGGTAGCCTTCATAATGGCGAGACCCTTTTGCACAGGATTTCGGTCACCCCAGGGATCTTATGTTGATGCTGTGACATTGTTAGGGTGTACTAACATGTAAATTTTATTTTCTACAGATCACACACAATTTCTTCATTGTGGTTGATCAGCGTTGTTGCTTGCTTTATGAAACAGTGTCGTCTTTGATGTCTGTTTTGAATTTTGTGTGAAGTGTGTTTATGGTACTTAGGGAGCTTTTCGTTGTAATCCTTGTAATCATTGTAATGACAACCCAGACCTGATACGCACACCTCCAGAGAGAGGGAACTAGTGTATGTACACAATATCGAATATTTAAGAACTAACTGCAATTAACTTAATAAAGAAGAACCAGAAGCTTGCAAACGTGAAGGTGAGATGGTAGGACGCGAGTCACCTCCGTAGCTACCCTCTGCTCTGTGACTCAACGCTTACAACCGCTGCCTCACAATCAAGCGCTGGAAGATCAGCCCCCGCACCGTAAACTGAATGTAATGAAGGCTTTAGCAGCCGATACGTCATTATATGACGTCTGATTATAACACATCAGAAAGAAAGTGTCGTGTTTTTATATACCTTCCACGTACCGTTGCCTTGAAACGGTGTGCTATCATAATACGGAATTTAGGACCTCATGTCCAGTAGCAGCCATGACAAATGACAAGTTTTTTCATGCATAAATAATTATAACAGTCACGTGCAAATGTCGTCAACTCACGGAGTAACAGTGTGATAAGTTTCTTTTTTTAACCATTCTTGACGGCCCACATGAAGTCTGGTCTTCCGCCATTTCCTTTGTTTGTCTTCACAGGAACACAGCCGACCAAGCGAGCAGAACCGTTGTTCCAGCTCCAAGTACTGGAGACGCTGTCCAATGCTCGTACTGCATGCCTGGACTGCACAATTGCGAAGGGCGTTTCAGTTTTCCAATACCTATGTACCCTAAAATGTATCACAGAGTTTCGTGGTGTGCAATTTAATAAATAATGACTCCGAAATGCAACACTTACGCTTCGCGGAAACTGAATATAACCTGGCGTCTACTACGACTGCTGTTTCCCATCAAACACGAAACGACACAAATGAAGTCATGAGAAAAGTTACTGACACCTAACTTTAAATGACGGGAAAATTTTCCGTGCAACTTCGTATGCATTACATAGCTAAAAATGAAATTTCCATCCCGATGACAAATTTATTACTGTCTGTTCATTTGCATACTGATGACTGAACCATTATTTGAATTCTCGGTTCCATATAACACTTTACAGGTTTGCATCAGAAGATCACATGATCAGAAGAAACACCTAAAGAGTGAATAGTAAAGATATTGTTTTCCGACGCAGACTGAATGCACATTTAACAGCACATGACGATTCTTGCTGCACGAATTTCGTGAAAGGAAATACGGACCAGTACTCTACGAGATGTGTCCACACTAGGAATAAGAAAAACCGCACCTGTTGCTACCGCTGCCGATCTTCTTTGACCGACGACGAAAATGCCGGATAAACCACTAACCAAAATAAAGTATGCGTAAAATACGTGTAGTAAGAAGGACCATTTAGTTTGTTTCCATCACAGCACATTCATACACTTCACCAAATCACAAACTGCCCTTTCAGTCTCAGCTGTAGAATAGTGTCAGCACACCCTGCCTTCCAAGCAACAACGTGGGAGGGAAACAAACGTCAGTGTTGTGTTCTGCCTCTGCACTGGGACTAGAGAGAGTCCCATGAAATTATGACACAGGTCAAAGCCAGTGTGTGGCATCGCTAGGACACTCGGTGGGGAGTCTTGTTTTACGGTACGTGGTTGTGCCCTAGCAGTTTAAGATTTTAATTTGGAAGGCATGATATATACGCCCCCCTCCCCCCCCCATGAACCATGGACCTTGCCGTTGGTGGGGAGGCTTGTGTGCCTCAGCGATACAGATGGCCGTACCGTAGGTGCAACCACAACGGAGGGGTATCTGTTGAGAGGCCAGACAAACATGTGGTTCCTGAAGAGGAGCAGCAGCCTTTTCAGTAGTTGCAGGGGCAACAGTCTGGATGATTGACTGATCTGGCCTTGTAACATTAACCAAAACGGCCTTGCTGTGCTGGTACTGCGAAGGGCTGAAAGCAAGGGGAAACTACAGCCGTAATTTTTCCCGAGGACATGCAGCTTTACCGTATGATTAAATGATGATGGCGTCCTCTTGGCTAAAATATTCCGGAGGTAAAATAGTCCCCCATTCGGATCTCCGGGCGGGGACTACTCAAGAGGACGTCGTTATCGGGAGAAAGAAAACTGGCATTCTACGGATCGGAGCGTGGAATGTCAGATCCCTTAATCGGGCAGGTAGGTTAGAAAATTTAAAAAGGGAAATGGATAGGTTAAAGTTAGATATAGTGGGAATTGGTGAAGTTTGGTGGCAGGAGGAACAAGACTTTTGGTCAAGTGATTACAGGGTTATAACTACAAAATCAAATAGGGGTAATGCAGGAGTAGGTTTAATAATGAATAAAAAAATAGGAGTGCGGGTTAGCTACTACAAACAGCATAGTGAACGCATTATTGTGGCCAAGATAGACACAAAGCCCATGCCTACTACAGTAGTACAAGTTTATATGCCAACTAGCTCTGCGGATGATGAAGAAATTGATGAAATGTATGACGAGATAAAAGAGATTATTCAGGTAGTGAAGGGAGACGAAAATTTAATAGTCATGGGTGACTGGAATTCGTCAGTAGGAAAAGGGAGAGAAGGAAACATAGGTGAATATGGATTGGGGGGAAGAAATGAAAGAGGAAGCCGCCTTGTAGAATTTTGCACAGAGCATAAATTAATCATAGCTAACACTTGGTTCAAGAATCATGAAAGAAGGTTGTATACCTGGAAGAATCCTGGAGATACTAAAAGGTATCAGATAGATTACATAATGGTAAGACAGAGATTTAGGAAACAGGTTTTAAATTGTAAGACATTTCCAGGGGCAGATGTGGATTCGGACCACAATCTATTGGTTATGAACTGCAGATTGAAACTGAAGAAACTGCAAAAAGGCGGGAATTTAAGGAGATGGGACCTGGATAAACTGAAAGAACCATAGGTTGTAGAGAGTTTCAGGGAGAGCATAAGGGGACAATTGACAGGAATGGGGGAAAGAAATACAGTAGAAGAAGAATGGGTAGCTCTGAGGGATGAAGTAGTGAAGGCAGCAGACGATCAAGTAGGTAAAAAGACGAGCGCTAATAGAAATCCTTGGGTAACAGAAGAAATATTGAATTTAATTGATGAAATGAGAAAATATAAAAATGCAGTAAATGAAGCAGGCAAAAAGGAATACAAACGTCTCAAAAAAGAGATCGACAGGAAGTGCAAAATGGCTAAGCAGGGATGGCTAGAGGACAAATGTAAGGATGTAGAGGCTTGTCTCACTAGGGGTAAGATAGAGACCTTTGGAGAGAAGAGAACCACTTGTATGAATATCAAGAGCTCAGATGGCAACCCAGTTCTAAGCAAAGAAGGGAAGGCAGAAAGGTGGAAGGAGTATATAGAGGGTTTATACAAGGGCGATGTACTTGAGGACAATATTATGGAAATGGAAGAGGATGTAGATGAAGATGAAATGGGAGATAAGATACTGCGTGAAGAGTTTGACAGAGCACTGAAAGACCTGAGTCAAAACAAGGCCCCGGGAGTAGACAACATTCCACTAGAACTACTGATGGCCTTGGGAGAGCCAGTCATGACAAAACTCTACCATCTGGTGAGCAAGATGTATGAGACAGGCGAAATACCCTCAGACTTCAAGAAGAATATAATAATTCCAATCCCAAAGAAAGCAGGTGTTGACAGATGTGAAAATTACCGAACTATCAGTTTAATAAGTCACAGCTGCAAAATACTAACGTGAATTCTTTACAGACGAATGGAAAAACTGGTAGAAGTGGACCTCGGGGAAGATCAGTTTGGATTCCGTAGAAATGTTGGAACACGTGAGGCAATACTAACCTTACGACTTATCTTAGAAGAAAGATTAAGAAAAGGCAAACCTACGTTTCTAGCATTTGTAGACTTAGAGAAAGCTTTTGACAACGTTAACTGGAATACTCTCTTTCAAATTCTGAAGGTGGCAGGGGTAAAATACAGGGAGCGAAACGCTATTTACAATTTGTACAGAAACCAGATGACAGTTATAAGAGTCGAGGGGCATGAAAGGGAAGCAGTGGTTGGGAAGGGAATGAGATAGGGTTTTTTTTGTGGTTTTAGGGCGCAAAACTGCTATGGTCATTAGCACCCGGTCCGTGACTGAGGAAATAATAAAAACTGAAAATGGAAAACAGCAAAAATGGGAACGAAACTCAAATAATTGGAGACACTAAAAGCAGAAACAAGGCTTAAAAGTCCACTACAGAGAGGGGTTGATGGTCCCCGATAAAACTTCAAATGACTGACGTCATTTCACTAGCACTAATAAACTGGAGAACGCGGTCGGCTGAGCGCGTGTCATCTGCTAAAATCGACGATAGATCAGGCGATAGCTGTAGACGGGAGCGTAACGGATTAAAATAGGGGCATTCAATTAAAAGGTGTCTTACCGTCCACAGCTGACAGCAGTGGGGACAGAGTGGGGGAGGATCGCCGCTTAAAAGATGTCGATGGCTAAAACGACAGTGCCCTATCCGGAGTCTAGTTAAAATTACCTCCTCCCGACGACGCGTTCGGGAGGAAGAAGTCCAAGCGCAAGGAAGAGCTTTCACTTCCCGCAATTTATTATTGGGTAGTGTTAACCAATGCGTATGCCATAAATGAGCAACTTTGCGACATAAACCGCTCCGTAGATCGGTGAAGGGAAGCGATTGAATAGCTGGCCGAGGAAGAGAGACTGCAGTCTTGGCCGCTATATCGGCCGCCTCATTCCCACAGATACCAGCGTGTCCCGGGAGCCAGAGGAACGCCACCGAGACGTCCCCCAGATGGAGCAAGCGCAGACAGTCCTGAATCCGGTGGACCAGAGGGTGCACAGGGTAAAGAGCTTGGAGACTGAGGAGAGAGCTGCGAGAATCTGAGCAGATAACGTACTGTATCCGCCGATGGCGGCGGATGTAGTGGACAGCCTGGAGAACAGCGTAAAGCTCCGCAGTATACACCGAACACTGGTCGGGAAGCCGAAATTGATTTGGGGTGTCGCCAACAATATAGGCACTCCCTACACCTAACGATGTTTTCGAGCCGTCGGTGTAAATAAATGTGGCGTCCGTCATTTGTGCACATAGAGTAGCAAATGCCCGACGATAAACAAGTGTAGGGGTACCATCCTTGGGAAATCGACAAAGGTCACGGAGCAGGCAGATCCGGGGACGGAGCCAAGGCGGTGCTGTACCCGAAGTTGTCAAAAAGGTTCTTGGAAAGCGGAAGGAAAGAGAATGGAGCAGTTGACGGAAGCGGACTCCCGGGGGTAGTAGGGAGGAGGAGCGGCCTGCATACCCTACATCAAATGAGGCGTCGAAAAAAAGGGCATGGGCTGGATTAGCAGGCATGGAAGACAGATGGCTAGCATAACGGCTCAGAAGGACCGCTCGCCGATTGGACAACGGAGGTTCAGCAGTCTCAGCATAAAGGCTTTCCACAGGGCTAGTGTAAAAAGCTCCAGACACTAAACGTAATCCACGGTGGTGGATAAAGTCGAGACGCCGAAGAATAGACGGCCGAGCAGAGGAGTAGACTATGCTTCCATAATCCAATTTCGAGCGCACTAAGGCGCGATAGAGGCGGAGAAGGACCACTCGGTCCACTCCCCAGGAGGTACCATTCAGGACACGGAGGGTGTTAAGCGATCGCAGACAGCGAGCCGGAAGATAGGAAACGTGGGAGGACCAGCACAGTTTTCTGTCAAACGTAAGACCCAAGAATTTAGCGACGTCTGAAAACGGAAGGTTGACAGGTCCTAGATGTAAGGAGGGCGGAAGAAACTCCTTACGTCGCCAAAAATTAACACAAACGGTCTTACTGGGAGAGAAACGGAAGCCTGTTTCGATGCTCCAAGAGTGGAGGCGATCGAGACATCCTTGAAGACGTCGTTCAAGAAGGCTGGTCCGTTGAGAGCTGTAGTAGATTGCAAAATCATCCACAAAGAGGGAGCCCGAGACATCGGGAAGGAGACAATCCATAACTGGATTTATAGCGATGGCAAACAGTACAACACTCAGCACGGAGCCCTGGGGTACCCCGTTTTCTTGGGAGAAAGTGCGGGAGAGAGTAGTGTTCACCCGCACCCTAAATGTGCGCTCTGCCATAAATTCGCGAAGAAAAAGGGGCAGCCGGCCCCGAAAGCCCCAAGAGAACAGTGTGCGGAGGATGCCTGTCCTCCAACAGGTATCGTATGCTCTCTCCAGATCAAAAAATATTGCTACCGTTTGGCGTTTCCGGAGAAAATTGTTCATGATATAAGTGGAGAGAGCAACAAGATGGTCAACTGCAGAACGATGCTTTCGGAATCCGCATTGGGCAGGTGTTAAAAGACTGCGGGATTCCAGCCACCACGCTAAACGGTAATTCACCACACACTCCAAAACCTTACAGACACTACTCGTGAGAGAAATGGGGCGATAGCTAGAGGGGAGATGTTTGTCCTTTCCAGGTTTCGGAACAGGAACGACGATAGCTTCCCGCCATCGTCTGGGAAAAGTACTGTCGGTCCAAATTCGATTATAAAGGCGAAGGAGGTAACGCAGACTATGGGTTGATAAATGCAGCAACATTTGGACGTGGATACCATCTGGTCCTGGGGCGGAGGAGCGAGAAGAAGAGAGTGCATGTTGGAGTTCCCGCAAGGAGAAAACAGTATTGTAGCTTTCGCGATTTTGAGAGGAGAAAGCAAGAGGTCGCACTTCCGCTGCACTTTTCTTCGGGAGAAACGCTGGCGGGTAATTTGAAGAGCTCGAAATCTCGGCAAAGTGCTGACCCAACGAGTTAGAAATTGCGACGGGATCCACTAATGTGTCATGCGCGACAGTGAGCCCAGAGACCGGGGAGAAACTAGGCGCGCCTGAGAACCGTCGAAGCCGACTCCAAACTACCGAGGCGGGAGTGAAGGTGTTAAATGAGCTAATAAAGAAATTCCAGCTTGCCTTCTTGCTATCGCGGATGACACGACGGCATCGCGCTCGTAGCTGCTTATAGCGGATACAGTTGGCCAAAGTAGGATGGTGGCGGAAAACGCGGAGAGCACGTCGCCGCTCACGTAGTGCATCACGGCATGCCTCGTTCCACCAAGGAACTGGGGGGCGCCGGGGCAATTCGGAGGTGCGTGGTATTGAATGTCCCGCAGCTGTAAGAATAACGTCGGTAATATGTGTGACCTCATCGTCGACGCTGGGAAAGTGACGGTCATCGAATGTCGCTAGAGACGAAAAAAGTGTCCAATCGGCTTGAGCAAACTTCCAGCGTCGCAGGCGCATATATGGCCGTTGAGGCTGCAGTCTAAGGACACATGGAAAGTGGTCACTGGAGTGTGTATCATCAAGGGCGAACCATTCGAAGCGCCGAGCTAGCGGAACAGTACCGACCGCAAGGTCCAAATGAGATAAATTTGCCGTGGAGGCAGACAAAAACGTACGGACCCCAGTGTTGAGGCAAACTAGATCTGCTTGGTGGAAGACGTCTAGCAATAGTGAGCCACGTGGACAAGGATGTGGAGATCCCCAAAGCGGGTGGTGGGCATTGAAGTCCCCAACCAGCAAATATGGGGGTGGAAGCTGACCAAGAAGATGAAGGAGATCAGCTCGTGCCATTGGTGTGGACGATGGAATGTATACAGTACAAAGAGAGAACGTGTATCCGGAAAGGGAAAGACGGACGGCGACAGCTTGGAAGGAAGTGTTTAAATGGATTGGGTGATAATGGACAGTTTCATGGAGAAGAATCATGAGTCCTCCGTGTGGTGGAGTGCCTTCAACAGAGGGGAGATCATATCGGACGGACTGAAAATGAGGGAGAACAAAGCGGTCATGGGGACGCAGCTTTGTTTCCTGAAGACAGAAGATGACCGGCGAGTAGGATTGTAAGAGGATCGACAATTCATCCCGATTGGCTCGAATACCGCGGATATTCCAGTGGATAATGGACATAGGGTGAACAGAAAATGGAGGAATGCGACCAAGGTCGCTGTCAACTCAACGACTGCTCAGAGCTTGCGACCGACAGCATGGAATGGCATTCAGCCGAAGGCAGAAGATCCTGATCCATAGGTTGGTCAGGAGCAGCTCCTGCCACCAGCGACCGGCCGGTTGATCGGCCGCCAGCAGTGCGCCTCGGCGACACAGAAGACTGCCGAGGGCGACTTCCGCCAGGTGGTGCTGTAGATGGGACACGCCTTGGCGGAGAAGGAGAGGAACTGGGTTTCTTTGTAGCCTTCTTGGAAGTATGATGTTTAGAGGAAGGAGGAACCGATGGTTGGGAAGTTGCCGTACGTAAAAACTCTTCACGAGTATGCTCTTTTTTCGAAGTCTTGGTGTCTGACTTTTGGGCTCGAGATTTAGCAGAACTCGACAAAGGGTGAGCCAGAGAGTGGGCAGGCGAAAGTGGTGAGGTTGAACGGGCGATCTTTGCGCTGGCCGATCTGACGACCGTGGCACTAAAGGTGAGGTCGCAAGTCTGCGTGGCCGCCTCCTTTGTTGGCCGAGGAGAAGCAAGGACAGTGCTGTAGTTTACTTTCTGAGGCACGGTGGGCTGTCGACTGGCGAATAATTTTCGAGCAGCAAAGGTCGACACCTTTTCCTTCACCCTAATTTCCTGGATGAGTTTTTCGTCCTTAAAAACGGGGCAATCTCGAGAGGAAGCGGCGTGGTCACCCATACAGTTGATGCAGCGAGGGGATGGAGGTGGACAAGCACCCTCATGGGCATCCCTGCCACACGTAACACATTTGGCCGGATTGGAACAGGACTGGCTGGTGTGATTGAACCGCTGGCACCGATAGCAACGCGTAGGGTTTGGGACGTAAGGGCGAACGGAAATTATCTCATAGCCGGCTTTGATTTTCGATGGTAGTTGAACTTTGTCAAATGTCAAGAAGATAGTGCGGGTTGGAATGATGTTCGTGTCAACCCTTTTCATAACCCTATGAACAGCCGTTACGCCCTGGTCAGACAGGTAGTGCTGAATTTCTTCGTCAGACAGTCCATCGAGGGAGCGTGTATAAACAACTCCACGCGAGGAATTTAAGGTACGGTGCGGTTCCACCCGGACAGGGAAGGCGTGTAGTAGTGACGTACGCAGCAATTTTTGTGCCTGGAGGGCACTGACTGTTTCTAACAACAGGGTGCCATTCCGTAATCTGGAACAAGACTTTACAGGACCTGCAATTGCGTCGACACCTTTCTGAATAATGAAAGGGTTGACCGTGGAGAAGTCGTGACCTTCGTCAGACCGAGAAACAACAAGGAACTGTGGCAACGATGGAAGAACTGACTGTGGTTGAGAGTCAGTGAACTTACGTTTGTGAGCAGACATAGTGGAAGGTGAGGAAACCATTGCGGAAGAATCCCCCATGATTACCGGCGTCTCCGATGGCGCGCTCCTCCCTTGTGGGGGCCCTCTCTGAGGGCACTCCCGCCTTAGGTGATTGTTCACACCTCAGGTCACACCTCCCGACAAACGGACGGAGGGACCAATCGGCACTTTCGGAAGGTATCAGCTCGGGTAATCACCCCTCCCTGGGCCTGGCCGTTACCAGGGGGTAAGTACGTGTCCTACCTGTCTACCCGGGGCGGGGAATTACGCGTTACCCCGTCACCGGCTACGCATGGAAGTGCGTGGGTTGGCCTTCAGACACGCACAGGGAGGAAGAAAGAGAAAGGGAAAGGAAAGAAGAGAGGTCTCAAACGCCGCAGCGGAGAAGGTAGAGAGAAGAGGTAAGGAAAAGAGAAGGACAAAGGAAGGATGAAGACTTACAAGCAAGGAATGAAGGCGAAGAATGTAGTATATGTACAAGCGTCCGTCTCCGGACGTAGGCACAAACCATAACCCCAAAGAAAGGGAAAGAAAGAGCCAGAGGTGAAGGGGGGGGGGGTGGCGAAGATGGGGAATGGGGAAGGATGCGGAAAGGGAAGGTATGCAGCCCGGAAAGGAAGGAAGGCCACATCAGCTCGGGGTCCCGTGCTCGCTACGCACGTATCCACAAAAGAGTTGTGGATCCCCTGGGGGGAATCAAGTACGATGATGAGGGTTCGTTTTATGCTGTGCGTATCGACTTGTGCTGTAATACGGGGCAACAGCTTTACCGGCGCATTTAGCTTTGACAGCACTGGCCGGGCAAGTGGTCCGTCCAGCTAACGTGCACTGAAGTGAGCAGTGGCAGTTCAGACGTAAAAAGAGACGAGCAGAGGACAACACAGCTTTGGATGTGAATTTTTAAACAGAAGGAAATAATATATGGTAAAGCTCAGGTGTTTTCTCCTTAGGTGACCGGACGGAAAATGTAACATGTCATCGATATTAGCGAACATAGTATTGTAATTAAGAGCAGGAGTGATGAAAATTCGTGACTAACGAGGGTAATTTTTCTACATGAGCTGTGTGTGGCGTAAAAGCGCACTGTAGTAGCGCGATGTAGTCAAATACTAAGCCACTGAAGGTATCGGAGTCAGTCGTCTGGTAGTCTCTGAACTCCTTCCACATCGGACACCGCTGAACACACTTCAGTACAGCTACGTTGATAACGAGTCTATCAGAGACAGAACCCCAAGCCACAAAAAAGTCCACATTTCTTCCTCCTCTTTCGTGAAGTGCTGTTCTGCAGTTCGCCATCGTTTGGCAGTGGCGTGTCACAAAGCTTCGCGCATTAGTTGCAGTATGTTTGACAGCGTAATGTCTTGTTATTTCTCGCGACAAATACCGTAACTTGGCTCCATATCAATTCTGTCGGGTTCAGACTGCAGTGTTATGACCACAACTCTAAATATAATCCATTTGTACAGCGTGCTCGACGCCGTGAAAATTGTCTTCCATCTTTCTGCGACATTTATACCTCTGGCTCATGTGAGACCACATCTGACCTACAAAACAATGGGCATATTCAAACAGAACTTTTTAATTTTTCTCCAAAACATTTAATCACGTAATGTTTTATCTTCAACCATCTTTTGCAATCTTTTATAATATATCTGTAATTAAGAATGTATACTTGCAATGAAAACCAGAAATTTTCGTGTGATATGTAATTGTAAACTACAAGATTTGCATTTTTCTTAAAATTGGTGATGCACAAGTTAATTGCCATATATGGCTCAAAACCATATCAACCAAAACCACTAAAAATAAACGCAAAATATATCTATTTAAAACAGCAGATAAAAATTCTGCTTGATGCCTCCCTAAGAGAGAGTCTCCATTCCTCCCAAGCTAATTATGTAAGTGTAGACCAGATATGGCTCAAATTCAAAGATACATTATCGACAGCAATAGATTCATACCATCTAAGTTAATAAGAGACGGGACTTATCCATCATGGTACACAAAACACATCAGAACACTGTTGCAGAAGCAACGAAAAAGCATGCCAAATTCAGAAGAACGCAAAAGCCCCAAGACTGGCTAAGTTTCACGGAAGCTCGAAATTTAGTGCGGACGTCTATGCGAGATGCTTTTAATAGCTTCCACAATGAAATATTGTCTCAAAACACGGTAGAAAAGCCAAAGAGATTCTGGTCGTATGTAAAGTACAGCAGTGGCAAAAAACAGTCAACACCGTCACTGCGCGATAGCGATGGAGAAGTTACCGACGATGGTGCCACTGAAAAACCACAGCAGCTGTTAGCATGAGTGACATAAAAGTAGGTAGCTTAGGTGTTGCGACACAACTCGAATCACTTAAGAAAGGCAATTCTTCCGGTGCAGATGGTATACCGATCAGGTTCCTTTCAGAGTAAGCAGACACAATACCGCCTTTCTTGGCAATCACATACAACAACTGCCCACTTGACGAAAGGTCTGCTCCTGAAGACTGGAAAGTAGCACAGGTCACACCAATACTCAAGAAAGAAAATAGGAGTAATCCATTTAATTACAGACCCATGTCACTGACCTCAATTTGCAGGAGGATTCTGGAGCACATACTGTACTTAAACATTACAAATCACCTTGAAGAAAATGAGTTTTTGATACATAACCAACACTGATTCAGGAAATGTCGTTCTTTATTCCCATGAAGTAATGAGTGCTGTCGACAAGGGATCTCATATCGATTCCATATTCCTAGATTTCCAGAAGGCTCTTGATACCGTTCCTCACAAGCGACTATTAATCAAATTGCGCGCATATGGAGTATCGTCTCAGTTGTGTGATTGGATTCGTGATTTCCTCTCCGAGAGGTCACAGTTCGTGGCGATAGACGGTTAATCATAGAGTAGAACAGAAGTGATATCAGGCGATCCGCAAGGTAGTGTCATAGGCCCTCTGCTGTTCCTGATTTACCTGCATGATCTAGGAGATATCTGGGCAGCCCCCTTAGATTGTCTGCAGGTGACGCTGTAATTTACAGTCTAGTAAAGTCATCAGACGATCAATTCCAACTAGAAAATGACCTAGAGAGAATTTCTGTATGGTGCGAAAAGTGGCAATTGGCACTAAGCAAAAGAAAAGTGCGAGGTCATCCACATGGGTACTAAAAGAAATCAGAGTAATTTTGGGTATACGATAAATCGCACAAATCTTAGGGCTGTCAATTCGACTAAATACCTAGGAATTACAATTACGAGCAACTTAAATTGGGAAGACCACATAGATAAAATTGTGGGGAAGGCGAAACAAAGACTGCGCTTTGTTGGCAGAACACTAAAGAGACAGCCTACATCACACTTGTCCATCCTCTGCTGGAATATTGCTGCGCGGTATGGGATCCTTACCAGGTAGGATTGACAGAGGGCATCGAAAAAGTTCAAGGAAGGGCAGCTCATTTCGTGTTATCGCGAAACAGGGGTGAGAGTGTAACTGATATGAGTCGCGAGTTGGGTTGAGAGTCACTGAATCAAAGGCAGTCTTGATTGAGGAGAGATGTGTTTACGAAATTTCAGTCTCCAACTTTCTCTCCCCAATGTGTAAATATTTTGTCGACACCCAACTACGTAGGAAGAAATGATCATGATAATAAAATAAGAGAAATCAGAGCTCGAACGGAAAGATATAGGTGTTCCTTTCTCCCACGCGCCATTCGAGAGTGGAATGGTAGAGTAGTTGTAGTATGAAAATGGTTCGATGAACCCTCTGCGAGGCACTTGAGTGTGAATTGCAGAGTAACCATATAGATGTATATGTAGATGTGATGAGTTTCATATTTAAATGCTTTAGGTATTCAAACTGAACAAAGAAATTTACGCACCGCGTGGAGCGTAGAACCACCGCCCGCCGGCACACACGATGGTCAGTCTACGACCCTGTCCATCACGCCACGCATACAGTTAACACCTCCCTTATTTCTGATACATAGTCCTACTCGAAAAAGTAAAAAGCTGATTTTTGTCTGTAATCTTGTGAAGAACATTACTACTTGTTTCTCGCCATTAACGGTGTTCCACGCGCGTGTTTCACTACGAAGCAGGAAGCAGTGTCGTCCATTTTCGCGGTACGTATGAACAGCGAGACAACCAGAGCACAAGTACTGGTTACACAGACACTGTGACTGTACACAGTTTTTAAGATAAAAGTTACGTAGGTAAAGTACGATTAAGATACACGTTGATGGCTGTTAATACGTCAGAATGTCTGAAAGGTTCTTCCGCACTGATATAGTAATGAGCTATCGAACACTTAAGTTGGACCGACTTCCAAGAGCGGAGCACCACCAGTGGTAAGAGAGCTACGGCTGCTGACCAGTCACCGCGCTTGCGTTTGTTTACATCTGGTTTGCTCTTATGATTAAGTACATGCTACATACGAACCCCGTAGCCCCACCCTTTATTTCGCATTCACTTTTATTCTCTTATCCGTCTCGCAACCGTATCTTCTTATTCCACACCAACCTACACCTCTTGCTGTGCTACGGACTACTGAAAGCTTGTTCCCAACAAATAAGTAGGATTCTCAGCCACATATGAATTTTTCCAGATGGACTGAAATACGCTGTTGTTCAACAACGGCATAAAAAAGGGGACAGGTCTGATGCTAACAACTACCACCCAGTCTTAGTTCTGACATCTTTATCCAAAATTCTTGAAAAACTCGTGTATTCAGGAGCAGAATCTCTTATCTGTAAAAATGACGTACTAATTAAATGTCAATTTGGTTTTCAGAAAGACTTTTCAACAGAAAATGCTATATATGTGCTTTCACTGATCAAATATTAAATGCACTGAATAACCGAACTTCATCCATTGGAATATTTTGTGACCTCTCAAAGGCTTTTGATGGTGTGAATTGTGAATTTCTTCTAGACAAGATTAAGTATTGTGGCATGAGTGGGACAGTGCACAAATGGTTTAATTCATATTTAACTGGAAGAAAGCAGAAGGCTGAAATTAACAGTACTAATAGTCTGCGAAAACCAGCAGAGTCCTTTAACTGGGGAGCTATCAAGAACGGTGTCCCACAGAGTTCAGTCTGTTTCCTTGTTGGTCTTAATATTATTAATGACTCGCCACTCTATATTCATGAAGATGCAAAGCTAGTTCTTTTTGCTAATGATGCAAGTACAGTAATCACACCCAAGGATATTGTAAATAATGCCTTTCACAAAATAACTAAGTGGTTCTCTGCAAGTGGACACTTATTAAATTTTGAGAAAAACAGTGAATATAATTCTGTGCAGTAAATGGCATAACAACACTGATAAATATAGGCTATGAACGCAAGTCTGTTGCTAAGGCAGGGTATTCAAAATTTCTGGATGTGTACACTGATAAGAAATTGAATTTTAAGAAACATCGACGATGTGCTGAAATAGTCGGGTTGAGCTACTTACACTACTGCAGTTATTGCAAAATATTGGTGATGAACATCATTAAATTAGCCTACTATGCCTATTTTCATTCACTGCTTACACATGGTATCGTATTTGGGGGCAATTCGTCACTAAGAGGAAAAGTATTCATAGCACAGAAGGGTGTGATCAGGCTAACAGCTGGAGCCCACCGAACAACACCTTGTGGACATTTATTTAATGAACTTGAGATATTCACAGTACCTTCGATGTACATATATTCATTTATGAAATTTGTCATTAATGACCCACCCCAATTCAAAAGTAACAGCGAAGTTACACTATAGTTCAATTCTTTTACCTTGGCGGCTCGCGCATGCCCGCCTAGACGCGGAAGATTGCTGCGTTGCCAGTTGCACACGACGCACGCGCCAAGAGAAGCAGCGCCATAGTATAGCATAGTTCGCAAGCTTACGTTTAAGGGGGAGCGCGCAGTTTATGAAGTAAAGCCACCACGGCCGCATTATCCCTTTCGCTGCTACAGAGACGTGCTCCCTGCATTCCGCGCTGTGGGCGATTTTGTCACTGCACTGCTCGCCTGTGCAGACACATTGTGTTCCGACTGATTTGACACACTTATCATTCGATTCCACAAAAACTATTTGGCTCAAAAATTAGATTTTTACCTATCTTCTTGACTGATACCTTCCCCCCATAAATGACTTAATTTTGTTTCGATGTGCACCATTAAATGTAGTAAACCATTGCACGAAATTTTGAAGAGTTTGCAGAGGTAAAAGTCCATAGAGTATACTTTCCGGATGGTCGATTTTAGTTGCCACAATGTTGAGAATGAAATGTGGACAAGATACCTATATATTTCATTTAATTTAAGTACCACGTAAGTGTCGTATGTAATATTGAGAAATATTCCACCTTTCGCGACTGTAACAAAAGTTTTACTTACACTGGGCACGTTTGGCTTTATTTTAAAGCACTTCAATCAATCAAAAGGAAGTAGACAAAATACATTAAACAAAACTGTGGACTCTCTAGTCTCGAATCGTCATATGAACATGTATTTATAGCTGGTGACACTAACATTAATTTTCTGTGCAATAGTCCTTCCACTGGGAAATTTAAGAGGATTCCTCAAATACGACTACCAGTCACACTTTCATAGATATATTCGCAACGAAATCTCCGAACAGAATAATCCGCACCTCTCAAATATCTGCGCCTGGCATGTCTGCCCATGACATCATTTCCATGACGTATTCACTAGAATGCCCTAGAAAGAAACAAAAACTGTCTACATACCGAGACCTCAAACGCATAAATTTGCCTGAACTCGAAACTGAGGCACAAGAAATACACTCCTGGAAATTGAAATAAGAACACCGTGAATTCATTGTCCCAGGAAGGGGAAACTTTATTGACACATTCCTGGGGTCAGATACATCACATGATCACACTGACAGAACCACAGGCACATAGACACAGGCAACAGAGCATGCACAATGTCGGCACTAGTACAGTGTATGTCCACCTTTCGCAGCAATGCAGGCTGCTATTCTCCCATGGAGACGATCGTAGAGATGCTGGATGTAGTCCTGTGGAACGGCTTGCCATGCCATTTCCACCTGGCGCCTCAGTTGGACCAGCGTTCGTGCTGGACGTGCAGACCGCGTGAGACGACGCTTCATCCAGTCCCAAACATGCTCAATGGGGGACAGATCCGGAGATCTAGCTGGCCAGGGTAGTTGACTTACACCTTATCGCAATAGTAGTGGACGAGATATAAAAGATTATCGCTTCCAGTACTCGCAGAGTTATCACTGAAGTGTCAGATTCTCAGAAGTAGACAAAAACGGTCTCGGGACATAATTTCGCTGAAGACTGGTGTGTTCAAAAGTGTATCTCTGGACCAATAAGCAGTTAATTTTAACCTCTTAACTTGCGCCACCAGAAGGCAAACAGCAACAAAACGATACATTTCCATTTTGACAGTCGAGAATTCACAAAAAAATGGTTCAAATGGCTCTGAGCACTATGGGACTTAAAATCTGAGGTCATCAGTCCCCTAGAACTTAGAACTACTTGAACCTAACTAGCCTAAGGACATCACACAAATCCGTGCCCGAGGCAGGATTCGAACCTGCGACCGTAGCGGTCACGCGGTTCCAGACTGAAGCGCCTAGAACCGCACGGCCACGCCGGCCGGCTCAGGAGAATTCATAGATTCTGTAGTATTTTCTCTGGTGTAAACGTAAAACCGAATTTGTTTCGTCTGCAATAAATTGAAAGTTCTTGAGACATAAATATCACAAAAAATGAAAGAATGTTTGGGTCAGTATCTGCAGGTGTCCTGAACTCGTCATCAAAGTAATTGTTTAATGGCTGGAAATCGGCTTCTTTCCAGTCAAATGTGTCCCGTAAGTGCGCATTTTTCTGAACCGTTTCACTGTCGCTTTCTGATTCCCCGGATTCAGAGGAACTGCTGACTTTAATTCTCGCTCTCCCCTCTGACGTAAATGGCTGAGGACTACAGCTTCGAGATTCTGTTGAAGACCCATGACTGTTAACATCAGATAATTCACACTCACCGTCGCTCTTAGTGCGCATATCCAGGATTTCTTTATCTGTGCAACCACGGCGACGTGACATTTCTCACGTAGAAAACAAGAAAACTGACGAAATTACAGGAATGCAAGTCGGATTCTGCAGAGAGCGAACACAGCAACATGCACTCTCGAACTACACAGTCAGACCACTGAACAGCTACGAGAAGAACAGGGCGGAAAGACAGCTGTGCGTGTACGCACGTCCGTAGCGGCCAGGAAGCTGTGACTCGGCGCGCCTCAACTCTGTCGGTGGCGCGGGCCGCGTCAACACTGCCCGTGGCGCCGCAGGCAAGAGGCGGGGCCGCGCGTGTCCAGGGGAGGCGTGGCGAGCTGACGAGGCTGCCGCCGATGCACACCGTCTCCACACTGACCGAAGTTCGTGACGTGGAATGTAAACACTGAACGCAATTAACGACGTTTACCCTCTCATGTGGAAATTAAAATGGGATTTTTAATGGTTTGTTCACTGTTACTCTTCCCCATGTCCTCACAAATGTTTCAACGTTGTTTCATTGCCCTACCATGGCTCACTTTTCATGGGAGCTCTCTCGTGCGGTGAGTGTAACAACCCCCCCCACCACACCACACCACACACACACACACACACACACACACACACTCCTGAAGATAGACGTTCACTGTGGATATCGTATCACAGACACAGTCCGTTTCACTGTTCAGAGACGTCACCGAACCCACCCAGAAATGTAAACAACGATGCATGGGCAGCGCCTATTAGACGGAGCGGGTCCGACAGCCAATCAGTTCCAGCCATTCCACCTGGAAGGAGGTACACGGCTCGTGTTGTATGTAGTTTCCCTTTGTGCTGGGAAGGGCTCTCAACAAGGGAAGTGTCCAGGCGTCTCGGAGTGAACCAAAGCGACGTCGTTCGGACATGGAGGGAGAGAGAGAGGGGGAGAGAGACAGGAACTGTCTGACATGCCTCACTCAGGCCGCAGTGGATGACCGCTGCCTACGGATGATGCGTCGGAATAACTCTCACAGCAACGCCACCCTGTTGAATAATGCTTTTCGTGCAGCCACAGGACGTCGTGTTACGACTCAAACTGTGTGCAATAGGCTGCGTGATGCGCAACTTCACTCCCGACGTCCATGCCGAGGTCCATCTTGGCAACCACGAGACCGTGCAGCGTGGAACATACGGGCCCGACAACATGCCGAATGGACCACTCAGGATTGGCATCACGTTCTCTTCACCGATGAGTGTCGCATATGCCTTCAATCAGACTGTCGCCTGAGACGTGTTTGGAGGCAAACCGGTCAGTCTGAACGACGTTCGCCGCTGGTGGTCACGGAAGGCGCCGTAACGGCTGTACGATACGTGAATGCCATCCTCCGACCGATAGTGCAACCATATCGGTAGCATATTGGCGAGGCATTCGTCTTGATGGACGACAATTCGCGCCCCCATCGTGCAGATATTGTGAATGACTTCCATCAGGATTACAACATCGCTCGACTAGTGGCGAGCACGTTCTCCAAACATGAACCCAACCAAACGTGTTTTGGACAGATTAAAAAGGCCATTTTATGGACGACGTGACCCCCCAACCACTCTGACGGAGCTACGCCGAATCGCCATAGAGGAGTGGGACAATCTGGACCAACAGTGCCTTGATGAACTTGTGGATGGTATGCCACGACGAATAGAGGCATGCATCAATGCAAGAGGACGTGCTACTGGGTATTACAGGTATTACAATCTGGACCACCACGTCTGAAGGTCTCGCTGTGTGGTGGTACATCATGCAATGTGTGGCTTTCATGAGCAATGAAAAGGGCGGAAATGATGTTCATGTTCCTGTCTATTCCATTTTTCTGTACAGGTTCCGGAACTCGTGGAACCCAGGTGAGGCAAGACTACTTTTGGTGTGTGTGTGTGTGTGTGTGTGTGTGTGTGTGTGTGTGTGTACTTCAAATAACTGACATCGGCAGTTGAATCAAGATTATTTCGTCAGATTAACGATTCTTCCCTTTCACTTTTATTGAAGTTAGAATTTTACCTCGTGTAGGTTTCTCAGAGGCATTTAGGCAGAGGCATTTATTATACAGACAAACTTACGACCATAAACTCAGTGGCAAAAAAAGTCATTAGAATGGGAAACCAGTCAGAGTAGCAAATTTTTACTTTTTATTTATTCGATGACTAATTCAGGGCCGAGACCCATTTTCAAATCATCATAAGTCAAAAATAGCATTTACGAACATGTCAAAAATGTTTGTTGCACATTGGTATTTTCGGAAATGCCATTTCCGATTATGTTATGACGATTTCAAAATGGGTCTCGGCTCGAAACTGGTCATCGAATGAATAAAAAGTAAAAATTTGCTACTAGGGCAGGTTTTGTATTTACTGATGATTAGTAGTTGTTGCCCTAAGGTACTGCAGCATGCTGGAAGTTCGCAAAAGAAAATGTGTTTGTTAGGTGCAGTAGCTGCTGTTAATTTTTTCCAGAGGAAATGTTTCTCACATGTATAACACTCCAGAATGATTGCAGCTTGCCATACTTCAGACATTTGGTGGGTGATTTGGTAAATGTAATCGATACCTCTCGACTTTTCACTAGCTTTTTCCACTCAACTGCTTAGCCATTCGACGGCTCTTCACTGATGAGGGATCTGACTTTGAGCCACGAACAGGTTTTAAGCAGTCCTTTAAGGACTGCATGGTTTTCGGGGGTTGGTGGTTAGAGTGGGGAAGCAGAGCCACTTTGCCGGAGGACAGGAGATTCTCGCGTGTGTCTTTTTCAGCAGGAAGGCCGTCCTGGTTTTTAGCCGGGCGAAGTGTCTCATATATTACCTACAATGCAATAGTGTTGCACAATCGCAGTTCCCCGACTAAGTGCATAATGAAACTCAATCGTATGTGTCAGTATGGGCACTGACTCTGTTGTGAGTAATTCTGCCCATTGATCACTTTACGATGTCTGCATACAGGGAGAAAAAAAAAAAAAAAAAAAAGACGAAAACTGACGTTTGATAGACACACAGCCGTCCATTTATGTAGCCTCACAGTTGCATTTGTGTGCGCTGGTGACGTGATGACGTTCAGAGGGAGCACATGGTCGTAATAAGGACTGAAAAAGCCACACACTATGGGTTTCTTCCAGTATTTAACGACCGTTAAGTTCTAAATGTTCCTTTCAGCTCTGCAGGAAGTTTCAGTACAGTAATGCAAAGTCTATAGTTACCGCAGAAGGATGATGTACTGCTCATAATTACGGCTCGTTATGTATTACCCGAGTTGTTTACGCGTGAGAGCAGCAAGGCCCTTGTATTTACTGGATAAACCAATCAGTTAGTCTTTTAAAAGGTAGTGTGATCCTTCCTCCTCCCAAACTGAGTCTACATCTACATTTATACTCCGCAAGCCACCCAACGGTGTGTGGCGGAGGGCACTTTACGTGCCACTGTCATTACCTCCCTTTCCTGTTCCAGTCACGTATGGTTCGGGGGAAGAACGACTGTCTGAAAGCCTCCGTGCGCGCTCGAATCTCTCTAATTTTACATTCGTGATCTCCTCGGGAGGTATAAGTAGGGGGAAGCAATATATTCGATACCTCATCCAGAAACGCACCGTCTCGAAACCTGGCGAGCAAGCTACACCGCGATGCAGAGCGCCTCTCTTGCAGAGTCTGCCACTTGAGTTTGCTAAACATCTCCGTAACGCTATCACGGTTACCAAATATCCCTGTGACGAAACGCGCCGCTCTTCTTTGGATATTCTCTATCTCCTCCGTCAACCCGATCTGGTACGGATCCCACACTGTTGAGCAATACTAAAGTATAGGTCGACCGAGTGTTTTGTAAGCCACCTCCTTTGTTGATGGACTACATTTTCTAAGGACTCTCCCAATGAAAACCTGGTACCCGCCTTACCAACAATTAATTTTATATGATCATTCCACTTCAAATCGTTCCGCACGCATACTCCCAGATATTTTACAGAAGTAACTGCTACCAGTGTTTGTTCCGCTATCATATAATCATACAATAAAGGATCCTTCTTTCTATGTATTCGCAATACATTACATTTTTCTATGTTAAGGGTCAGTCGCCACTCCCTGCACCAAGTGCCTATCCGCTGCAGATCCTCCTGCATTTCGCTACAATTTTCTAATGCTGCAACTTCTCTGTATACTACAGCATCATCCGCGAAAAGCCGCATGGAACTTCGGACACTATCTACTATGTCATTTATGTATATTGTGAAAAGCAATGGTCCCATAACACTCCCCTGTGGCACGCCAGAGGTTACTTTAACGTCTGTAGACGTCTCTCCATTGATAACAACATGCTTTGTTCTGTTTGCTAAAAACTCTTCAATCCAGCCACACAGCTGGTCTGATATTCCACAGGCTCTTACTTTGTTTATCAGGTGACAGTGCGGAACTGTATCGAACGCCTTCCGCAAGTCAAGGAAGATGGCATCTACCTGGGAGCCTGTATCTATTATTTTCTGGGTCTCATGAACAAATAAAGCGAATTGGGTCTCTCACGATCGCTGTTTCCGGAATCCATGTTGATTCCTACAGAGTAGATTCTGGGTTTCCAAAAAACGACATGATACTCGAGCAAAAAACATGTTCTAAGATTCTAAAACAGATCGACGTCAGAGATATAGGTCTATAGTTTTGCGCATCTGCTCGACGACCCTTCTTGAAGACTGGGACTACCTGTGCTCTTTTCCAATCATTTGGAACCTTCCGTTCCTCTAGAGACTTGCGGTACACGGCTGTCAGAAGGGAGGCAAGTTCTTTCGCGTACTCTGTGTCGAATCGAATTGGTATCCCGTCAGGTCCAGTGGACTTTCCTCTGTTGAGTGATTCCAGTTGCTTTTCTATTCCTTGGACACTTATTTCGATGTCAACCATTGTTTCGTTTGTGCGAGGATTTAGAGAAGGAACTGCAGTGCGGTCTTCCTCTGTGAAACAGCTTTGGAAAAAGGTGTTTAGTATTTCAGCTTTACGCGTGTCATCCTCTGTTTCAATGCCATCATCATCCCGGAGTGTCTGGATATGCTGTTTCGAGCCACTTACTGATTTAACGTAAGACCAGAACTTCCTAGGATTTTCTGTTAAGTCGGTACATAGAATTTTACTTTCGAATTCACTGAACGCTTCACGCATAGCTCTCCTTACGCTAACTTTGACATCGTTTAGGTCTCACTTACCTATACCCTTGAAATGACTAAAGTGCATGACAGTGGGTACATCCATCGTATCACTTACTAGGAGTTTCTCATGGTCCATTCACGTTCAGGGGTGTGTGAAGAATCATTAAAGTGCCTCTGTGTGTGCAGTAATCAGTCTAAACTTGTCTTCTTGGTCTGTGCGAGAGCCATACGAATGGAGTTGTGATGTATTCGCACAGTCAGGATTTGACGTTGGTTCTACAGACTTTCTAAATGTGGTTTTATGGAATATTGTCTCCTCCAGAAATAACCTGCACTCAGTGCAGTCCTTAGCTCCTCGAAAAGCACGCAGAATGGCGAAATTCTGGGCTGATTTAACAATTGCGGCATTCCAATAAACCTTGAAAACAAAATTCAATGAAATCACTCAACCAGACTCAGTATAGAAACATTCCTATAATGCATATGTCTCGTAATCTGCACGAAACACGTCGCGCAGTGTTTGCGTACGAAATAAAATGTTCACATGCGAATATCTCCTAAAATAAATCACTCACAAATCTCAAGCGTTCACAAAATATTCAGTACTGTAGTCGCTCTTTGTCAACGGCAAGAGAAGCAATAAAACGCGCAAATTTCTTTATTTTGGAATAAATTTGATCAGCGCGATTTAACACAGGCGTTTACCGGAAGATGGCTCCCGAACGACTTCATCGGCTCCTAGATCGGAGGCACAAAGTCATACTCGTTCGCACGGGATATGCTTAATTCCTATTGGCTAATGTGTTTAACAGCCAATCAGATCATTTCGAGCACTTGTATACTTAAGGTATTTTTAATAACAGCCAATCAGATTACTGCAGGTAATTTAGACGAGAAATCACGTAATTCCAAAACTAAATAAAATTTAATGAAGACAAAATTTGATTCAATTCCGCAACATAAATTACTTACAAATTTAATACTCAACTCCCCTTCTGGCTGCCTTTTACAAAACCAAACCAAGTCGGACATACGTCACAAATTCCACTATTGTACAAGAAATGTTCTCTCACATGCATTTACTTAATTTCCATAAAATTTCAACGTATCTCCTCAGACCCTGCAAAACATTTACATAACCATAACACAATGAAATAATAATTTTCCAAAGTACTTTTTATTTAGTCAGAAATCTGTGGTAACGAAACGAAAGAAAATTCCAGACAATTAGATCTTATGGACCTGTACTTGTGGTTGTAGTTTCAATTGATGCTATAGATAAATCCATCACAGTCGTCCCTTAGGTAAAAATTTATCTCTCCGAAAGTACTGAAGTTATTCATTTGAAATCAGCTGTGCCAGCGTGAGAACCAAAATTCTGCTCTCCTCCCAGCTCCATGGTAAGCTACGCTTTCGATGTAAGATGACAATTCGTAATAATTAGCTACATTGCAAACCCAGAGAGTGGTTGAAAAAGTTTTCATATTTTCATATAGCTGACATGGCCAGTTTCATCTGGTTGTTTCATTCAACTGATAAAACTGACAGAGTGAGTAAACAGTTGATCAGCCACTCACGTCTTGCTGCATCAGTGACCTGCCGTCATCCGTGTACTGCTTGCCATGGAGTGAATCCTTCGTTGGACCAAACAGACGGAAGTCGGAAGGTGCGAGATGCGGGTTGTTCAGCTGTGAGTGATCCACCGGTCACCTTGAATGAGAGCACGTCCCCACATCGCAGGAGTCACAGCCGTCTGCAGCTGACCGACACGTGGAGGTCGGCCAGATATGCACAACCTTGCTGCGACGATGACGCTGCTAGGCCAGGCGTTGATCACCAGTAAGCTCTTCTGACGATGACAGACACCTCGCACTACGACTCGCGGTGCTTCTGTTCACTGCCAAATCTCCTCAGACATTCTGCAAGCGGATATGAAGATCTCCGATGCTCTTGTTTTCATCCGAAAGAAACTCGGTGACAGCTCTCAGCTTGGGTCGCACCTCCTTTACGGACGCCATTTTGGAGGCTACAT
Source organism: Schistocerca nitens (assembly GCF_023898315.1). Classification (NCBI taxonomy): domain Eukaryota; kingdom Metazoa; phylum Arthropoda; class Insecta; order Orthoptera; family Acrididae; genus Schistocerca; species Schistocerca nitens. The sequence continues at coordinate 803,337 of NW_026045984.1, read as the reverse complement.
ACGGTGCTGTCAGGTGTTGGAATTCCATGAAGCTCTAGGGGCTGAAGCGGGAATATTCCACGATGTCTCACAAATTTCGCATTTTTCCAGCAGAAATTGGCTGAGAAAAATGTGTTGCAGATCGAACGCACCCGGAGTTTTATAATCAGCTCAGTCGGACAATTATGCTTATGTATTTTAATCTGGGTCCTTGATCTCCGTGTGGCTAGATTCTTCACAATGCCTGCCTTCTTCTCAGCACCTGGTAGCAAGAAATGCGTGTGTTTGAGAATAACTCCTCCTTAGATTTCTCCCTGACGTCAGTGGAAATTTAATATCGTTCTCGGCCGAAAACACTAACATCTTATTGCTATGAGCTGCACAGTGAAGTCGCTACCACAGCCAGGACAGACACACAGCCAAACCAGTTGCAGAAGTACTGGCTTGCACGTCAACTAGTTCCGAAAATGACGAAGAGATTAAGGAAATGCTTTTTGAGAGAAAAGAAATTGGTCAGATTGTTAAGCGAGATGAAAGCTTGTGATGGGGCACTCGGAATCGATAGTCGGAATACGAAGTGGAAGAAAAGTTGGAGGAAAAAGAACTGAAGTAAGGGAATGAAAGGGAAAGCTGCCTGGCAGAATTTTGCACAGAGCACAATTTAACCACTGCTAACATTTGGTTTGAATCCTGAAAGACAATTGTGTACATGTTAGGGGTCAGAATGCACCTCACTATATTATACATACTACATAGTCCTAATATTTACTATTACGTAACAAATAAAAATGTGCTCGGATGGAACCTTCTTCTCTCATAATGACTCTGGAAGTTGCTAATGTCCATTCCAATCAGCTGGAAATTTATTTCCTGAACCAGAGATTACGAGTTGCAATTTTCATTTTAATCAATGACGTGGAAAGAAGTCCCCCTCTTAAGAAAAATGAAGAAAGACATTGTTATCTAACAATCTATCCACAGTACGATATATTGTCTTAAAAATATTGGATCATGGTTGGCTGTCTATTCAGAAAATACTGTCTGAAAAACTAGTTTCGTCGATTATTTGACTACTTCTGGACCAGTTGGTTGATAAAAAGACCAGATGCCATCAGACATGTGGAATTACAGTGGAAGGCCCCATCACATGAAAAACGCCTCTGAGGGGTGGAAGAAGCTCAGTCAAATGTTTTCTCCTTAATAAAAAACCTTCGAGAGGGCGTAGAGTGCTTTTGCTGATGAATTTGTAATTCGGATGGAAAAAGAATAAAGAAGTCTGCAATTCATACTGATGAGGCGACTGTAAAGATTCCAAATTGATGGCAGCGTGAAATCGTTTCTGACTTGTGTGACCCACACACGGAAATTACACTGAAGAAGAAAACATCACCACCATTGGAAATTATATAAATATTGAAAAGTAGTTTAATGCACGTCGTACTCATTGGAAAGCTTGTAAACAACTTTAATGATGGACGAAATGAGACCACTTCATCATGGTTTTCCTGGGAAACGACACACCGACAGCTAAATACCTGTTGCAATTTGTGGAACATTCGGTAATGAAGACCGGTAGGGCTACCTTAAAGGTCATGCCTCTCCTAGGGCACCATCACGGCACTCCTATCGAGAGAGGCTCTATGAAGAAAAACCTGTGTGGGTGGACAGCAAACAGAAAACCGGTGCAGAAGACACAAATGACAAGCAGCCACATCCACTCATTCGTCCTCTGTCTGAAGACCTGCTGCAGACCACTGCACGGTGTGGGGTCGAACCACTGTCCTCCCGAATGAGAGTTCAGAGTGTCTCACCGCCACGCCCTGCAATCCAGTCCACTACTTGCATTTCACACACATATCTCTGTCGGTTACATGGCGCAGACACGTACGAAGATTGTCTCTCCAAAATATGCTGAAGGTGATCGGGACCATGGCTCTCTGTCTACTAATAATTCAGACGCGATCCCGCTCAGTATCTTGGCAACTTTGTGATACCGACTCCATCGTTTGCCCCTCATACGACCAGGAGAGTCAAGAGTGATGATGTCGGAGCTGTGATAGAGCTTACTTTGGTTTAGCCATGACGTATGTGTCATCTAATAAGTATTCGAACGTTCTGTGGGGCAAAGATGCTATACAAACACGTCCACGCCAAAAGGAGATACAAATATATATTTGTGCGAAAGTTCCACAACACACGTTCTGGAAATGGAGGCAACGAGTTTCATTCTTAAACTGCTCAACCTGGAAATACCTGGGTACACCATAGCTTGCAACATTCGGATAAAATGGCGACATGATTTATGATTGTATTGTGCAGCATTCTTTACCACGGAGGTGGGCGCTGCATCTTTTTCTTAAGAAAGTAGACGTAGATATCAGTCTGTTAAAAGGAGAGTTCAACATACCATTGAATTTAGACTCTTACAGTGGTTCAGAACGGTTCAAATGGCTCTGAGCACTATGGGACTTAACCTCGGAGGTCATCAGTGCAATAGAACCTAGAACTACTTAAACCTAACTAACCTAAGGACATCACAGCTGCTGTTACATACAGGTATGCATGTGCCTCGTACAAGTGTTGAGGGTGCAGTGTGAGGGCTGCTCAGTGTCACTGTGTTTCAGGACCACCCACCATGTCGGCAGTTACGGAGGTTCAGAACAACACAACCGAGGCCCTGGCCGCCCTGATAGACGGGGGAGAAGGCGCCCTGGTGACACTAGTGGCGGGCGAGACGAGGGTGGCGGCTCACAGGGCCGTGTTGGCAGCCGCGAGCCCGGTGTTTGAAGCGATGTTCGCGCACGACATGCTGGAGGCCAGATGCCGCCAGGTGAACATCGACGACGTGGAGGGCCCGGTGCTGAGGCTCCTGGTGGCCTACACGTATACCCTGCAGGCCCCCCAGCTGCCCGACACGGCCCCCCAGCTGCTCTCGGCGGCCGACAAATACGGCTTGTCGGCCCTGAAGGCTGCCTGCGAGCGGCAGCTGATCTCGCAGTTGGCCGTCGAGACCGCAGCGGCGACGGCCGTCAGGGCAGTGAGGCACTCGTGCCCGGACGCCACCAGGGCTGCCGTCGCCTTCATAAAGCACCACCTGTGGGTGATGGCCACGCGGGGCTATCCGGACGCTGTGCTCCGTTACCCGCAAGAAGTCATCCGTCTACTCAGTGAGCCACCAGCAGAAGCCAGGTAAGCACGATTCCCTTTTTGGCAGTGCTAGTGTGAATTTGACGTCGTCCTTGCTTTGTTCGTCATGGGTTTCTTTGCTGCCTACGTTGCGTAACACCTTAACGTCATCTACTTACTGATCGTCGGTCACGATGCTAAGTCTTTCGCTGTTTTCACTTCTTCTGCTTCTATCAATTTCGCCTTTCTCTGATTTACTCTGATTCCATATTCTGTACTCATTAGACTGTTCATTCCATTAAGCAAACCCTGTAATTCTTCTTCACTGTCACTGAGGGAATCAGTCATCAGCAAATCGTATATCATTTCACCCTGAATTTTAATTCCACTCTACAATCTTTCCATTATTTCCGTCATCGCTTCTTCGATGTTTAGATTGAACAGTAGGGGCGAAGGATTACATCCCTGTCTGACACCCTTTTTAATCCGAATACTTCATTCTTGGTCTTCCACTCTTATTTTACCTTCTTGCCTCTTGTACATATTGCAAATTACTCGACTTCTCCTGTGGCTTACCCGTATTTTTCTCAGAATTTCAAACATCTTGCAACATTTGATATTGCCGAACGCTTTCGCCAGGACCACAAATCCTATGAACGTTACGGAACGTCAATTTTCTTTTCCGTTCTCCTGTGTTTTATCCTTCTTAGCAACTGCGATGATTGAGCTGTTAAGCTGATTGTGCGATAATTCTCACACTTCTCTGCTCTTGCAGTCTCCCAAATCGTGATGATTATATTTCTGTCAAAGTCAGATTGTATATTGCCAGACTCATACATTACACACCAGTGAGAATAGACCTTTTGCCACCTCCTCCAATGATTTTAGAACTTCTGATTAAATGTTGTCTATACCTTATGCCTTCTTTGATCTTAAATTTTCCAAAGCGCTTTTAAAATCTGATTCTAATCACCAATATTTTCCATACAGACTCCTGCTTGTTCTTCTGTCACGCCATCAGACAAGTTGCTCCAATCAGAGAGGCCTTCAGTGTACTCTTTCCAACTATCCGATCTCGCATCTGTATTTAACACTGGAATTGCCATTGTGCTCTTAATGTTACCACACTTGCTTTTAATTCCGTTGAAGATTGCTTTGACTTTTCTATATGCTGCGTCAGTCGTCCCAATAATCATTTCTTCTTTCATTTCTTCTTTGATTTCTTCACATTTTTCGTGCAGCCGTTTCACCTTAGCTTCTCTGCACTTCCTATTCATTTCATCCTTAAGTGACATATTTCTCAATTACTGAATTTTCCTGAATATTTTTGAACTTCTGTCTTTGATCAACTGAAGGATTTCTTCTGTTTTCCATGGTTTCTTCGCAGTTAGCTTCTTTGTACCTACGTTTTTCTTTCCAACTTCTCTTACTGTCGTTTTTAAAGATCTCCATTCCTCTTAAACTGAACTACCTATTGAGCTGTTTATTATCGCAGTATCTGTAGCCTCAGAGAACATAAATCTCATCTCTTCTTTCCTTAGTACTACTGTATTCCACTCCTTTGTACATCGATTGCTCCTGACGAGTCTCGTAAAATTCAGCCTACTCTTCATCACTGCTAAATTGTTAGGAGTCTATATATACTCCTGGGTATGCTTTACATTCCAGTATCTGATTTCAAAATCTGACTTCAAACCTCCCATGTTTCGGTCCTTTCCCAAGTATACCCCCTTGTCCCAAGATTCTTGAATTGACTATACCAGCTATTACTAGGATAAATTTACTATAGAACTTAACTAGCCTTTCTTCTCTCCTATTCCTATTATCAAGTACATATTCTCGTGTAACCCTTTCTTCTACTCCTTCCCCTACGATTGCGTTTCAGTCCCTCAATGACTATTACATAGTAGTGAATTACCTGTTCAAAATCCTCACTTTTTCTCTCTTCACCTTCAACTTGCGACGTCATCGTCTATACCTGAACTATGGATGTTGTTGGTTCGCTTTCGATTCTCACCCCCCCCCCCCCCCCCCCAGGGAGTCCTCAACTCTCTTGTGGATACGTGCATGGCGAGCACGGGGCCCCGAGCCATTGCAGCCTTCTTTCTCTCCAGGGCTGCATTTCCTTTCCCTTCCCCTCCTTTCCCCTCCTTGCTCCTTTCCCCTCGCGCTTTCCTCTCCCTCTCCTGGTGTCCTTGCTTATGTTGGCCCCGCTATCCTCCTGGTTCTGTTGGTTTTCCAATTCGGCTTTGTTGCATAATCATCTCCTCCTTTTGGCATTCCTTGGTCCCCCTCCGGGGTTTGGCCTCCATTACAAAATTTCTCCTCCGTAGTGTGACCCATTTGGGGAAGAGCACCTTACCTAGTGTCTCCGACGTGCGCCCTCCTGGTACATTTCACCTTTTCTTTCACGTCGTTGTCTGGTATTAGGGTGCATAGCCAGCACGGTAGCCAGCCCGTGTGGTGGGGTCGCTATGTACACTTTTGGTTGAGCCCCCTGAACACACAGGGATCACACTTCTGATACCTGAGCTGTGACCTCCTCAAGCATGCCTTGGAGTGGTTGCTCGTCATCCTGGAGCATCGGAACTCCTGGCAATGGCAGCCGTGCCAGACAGCCCTTGCTGTGGCTGGGTGGCGCCCGTGAGGAGAGCCCCTGATCGGAGTGGGTGGTATCAGGGCGGATGCTATGCATATGAAACCCATACGGGTCAAGAACTCTGGCCGTTCTTCTGCGGCCGTCTCTCTGCGTGGAACTGATTCCTCAAGTGCTGCTTCTCTTGCCCATTCGGCCTTCCCTTCCATGGCTACCCCCTGGGAAGAGGGTCCGGCCCGTCGTCTAGGGGCAAAACCTTTCCCCCGTTATCTAGTTTGCACCAGGACTGATGGAGATACTTTCACCAGTGTCAAACCTTTATTCTTTGTGGAACACCTTGAGCAAGATGCGATCGGGTTCGTTGCTGATAAAAACTGCTTCAGCTCCCCAATCTGCGGCCCTTCGTGCCTGTACCCATCTTGGCAAAATTCCTGTGTCTGTTACCCCCCCACCAGTCTCTAAATATGGTACAAGGTGTGATTTCTCACAGGGACCTCATCCTAGAAACTGATGAGTAACTTCAGGACAATCTTGGACGGCGGGGTGTTCACTTTGTTCGGCGTGTTCAGAAGGGTCCTAAAGACAGTCGTATTGATACTGGTGCCTTTATCCTGGCGTTTGAAGAGGATACGCTCCCTGAGAAAGTTAAGATTATGGTCTATCGCTGTGATGTGAAGCCGTACATCCCACCTCCTATGAGGTGTTTTAAGTGCTTGCGTTTTGGCCACATGTCTTCCCACTGTTCCCAGGCCCCTCTCTCTGGTGACTGGACATCCACTCCATGAGGGGAGTCCCTGTGTTCCGTCCCCCCCCCTCCCCTCGCCTGTATGCGTAAATTGTCATGGTAGTCATTCTCCACGTTCACCAGATTGCCCAGTATATAAGAACGGAAAAAAGATACAGGAGTATAAGTCACTCGATCGTTTAACCTACACAGAGGCCCGTAAGAAATATGCACGACTGCACCCTGTGTCCATGACATCTAGTTACGCCTTGGTTACATCTTCACCCCTTCCTCCCCCTTCCTTACCCCCATCCCGGACCCCTCTCCTCCCCCCCTCCACTGCGGCTCCCACACCTTCTCCTATGGGCGCTGCTCCCCCTCCCCAGCCGGAGAAGTGTCCCACTCCTTCGGCGTCTGCCGATCAAGGGCGCCTCTCCCGGGATGCCCCTTCCCGGCACCTTCCAGGCCAAAGGTCTGCTGCCGCGCGACGACCGCGAGAACCGCGGTCTGTCGGCCCCCAGGTCGCCCGGTCTCTTTCTGTTCCTGATCTTGCTGCAGCTGGCTCCTTTATGCCACACAGCCCCCCTCAATATCAGCCTGAAAAGAAGAAGAAACAAAAGTTCCGGGACAAAGAGCCTCTGGTGTCACTGGAGGTCCCTTCCCCGACTTCACAACCGAATTCTGACCTGTCGTTCATGGATGTCGCCCCCTCCTTGTCGGTGACGGGTGGGGACCCGGCGGTATGACTGGATTTAGCATGTTCAGCCCTCATTTAAACCATCGTTCTGTGGTTCTCCAATGGAATTGTAATGGATACTATAGTCACCTTCCGGAATTGAAATCCCTTCTTTCGTCCTACTCTGCAGCTTGTGTGGTTCTCCAGGAATCTCATTTTACTGATGCTCACTCACCGACCCTCCGTGGGTTCCGTGTTTTCTGTCGAAATCGGGTCGGACCCTTGCGGGCTTCTGGTGGCGTTTGTACGTTGGTCCGTACAGACATTGCTAGCCGTGGATTACTCTTCCAACTACATTGGAAGCGGTTGCTGTTAGGGTCCACTTAGACTCTGCAGTCACAGTTTGCAATCTTTATCTCCCTCCTGACAGGACTCTTACACCTGCTGTCTTAACCGCCCTTCTTCAGCAACTTCCTCCTCCCTTCCTCCTCCTTGGGGATTTTAATGCTCATCATCCTTTGTGGGGCAGTGCCTTTCCATCTCGACGAGGTCTTCTTATAGACCAATTTATTGCAGACCACGACCTGTGCCTACTTAATGATGGCTCCCCTACTCATTTCAGTGCCGGTCATGGTACCTTTTCTGCCATTGATCTTTCCTTCTTCTCCCTCTCTCCTCCCTTCATTACACTGGTCGCCACACAACGACCTTTGTGATAGTGACCATTTCCCGTTGATTATCACGCTCCCTTCCCGCTCCCCGATGGACAGGTTACCTCGTTGGTCTTTCCAACGCGCCGATTGGGCTCTATACACTGCACAGGTAGAGTTTTCTCCCTCTTAGTCGGGTTGTATTGATGACGTCCTACGTGACGTGTCTGACGCGATTGTTCGCGCTGCTAGCCTTGCTGTCCCGCGCTCATCTGGACCATTTCGTCGCCGGCAAGTCCCGTGGTGGAGTACGGCCATTGCCATCCGTGATCGCCGTCGAGCTTTGCAACACTAAGAGGCACCCATCCGTAGCCAGCCTTACTACCTTTAAACGCCTTCGCGCTAAAGCACGTTATTTAATCAAACAGAGTAAGCGGATATGTTGGGAACGATTCGTTTCTTCCCTCGGTTCTACTGTCCCTCTGTCACGGGTATGGGCTACACTTCGTTCTCTCCAAGGTTGCCATCGGCAGTCCACCCTCCCAGGCCTTCACCTCCCAGATAGCATTTGTACGGACCCATTAGTTCTTGCAGAACATCTTGCGACCCATTTTGCAGTGGCATTAGCGTCAGCCTCCTATCCAGCTGCTTCCCTTCATCAAAAACAGTGGGCTGAAGCTTCCACCTTATGTTTCACCCCTTGTGAGTCAGAATCTTAAAACGAACCTTTTACTGAATGGGAATTTCTTTCTGCTCTATCTTCTTCTCATGATACGGCCCCTGGCCCAGATTCCATTCATAACCAACTGCTTCAACATCTCAGTGCTCCACAACGGCAACATCTTCTTCGGGTGTTTAACCGTATCTGGCTCCAGGGTGACTTCCCTTCTCTGTGGAGGGATAGCATTGTGGTTCCTGTCCTTAAGCCTGGTAAGAACCCCCTATCTGTTGACAGCTATCGGCCAATTAGTTTGACCAATGTTGTTTGTAAGTTACTTGAACGGATGGTAGCCTGTCGGCTCAATTGGGTCCTCGAATCTCGGGATCTATTGTCGCCTTACCAGTGTGGCTTTCGAGAGGGACGGTCTTCAATCGATCATTTACTTCGCTTGGAATCCGCAGTTCGGCAGGCTTTTTCCCAGCGCCGCCATTTGGTTGCAGTGTTTTTTTTTACCTTCGCAAGGCGTATGACACGGCCTGGCGCCATCACATCTTACTTACCCTTCATCAGTGGGGTCTTCGGGGCCCACTCCCGATTTTTATCCGCCAGTTCCTGATCCATCGGTCATTCAGAGTTCGAGTTGGTACTGCTTTTAGTTCTCCACGGACCCAGGAGACGGGCATCCCACAGGGTTCTGTCTTGAGTGTCCTTCTTTTCCTCATTGCTATTGGACTTTCAGCCTCTGTCGGTCCCTTGGTCGCCCCTGCCCTGTATGTGGATGATTTCTGCATTTGGGTTAGTTCCTCCTCGATGGAATCTGCAGAACGGCAGCTCCAGGTAGCTATACGGCGTGCCTCTGCATGGACCCTCTCACACGGGTTTCAATTCTCTCCTTCAAAATCGCGAGTGGTCCACTTCTGTCGCCGTACTACGATCCACCCTGATCCAGAGCTCTATCTCGCTGCACAACGATTGCCTGTGGTCCCACAGTTTCGTTTCCTGGGTCTTCTTTTCGACAACAAGCTCACTTGGCTGCCCCATATCAGACTCCTGAAGGTAGGATGTTTCCGTAAACTCAATGTCCTTCGCTTCCTTGCCCACTCCTCTTGGGGTGCGGACCGTTCCCTCCTCCTCCGTCTTTATCGTGCTCTAGTTCTGTCTCGCTTGGACTATGGTTGTCAAGTTTATGCTTCAGCTGCTCCTTCCACACTGCATGTGCTGGATCCAGTCCACCATCGTGGTATCCATTTGTCCACCAGTGCCTTCCCTACTAGCCCTGTTGATAGTCTCCTGGTTGAAGCTGGGATTCCCCCGCCCCCCTTTCTGTTCGGCAGTCCCAGCTTCTGGTGTCTTATGCACTCACTATCCGTTCCTCTCCCACTCATCCTTCCTATTCTATCCTGTTCCCAGACCATGGACGTCGCCCAACCGACTCCCACCCTCTGGCGGGTTTACCGGTTGGGCTGCGCCTTGCGTCTCTTTGCCGTGATTTTCAGCTTCCTTCTTTGTCCTGTCTTCCTCGCTCCCTCCCCTCAACCCCTCCTTGGTTAGTTCCTCGGCCTCTAATTCGGATGGATCTCCGCCGAGGTCCGAAAGATTCCACCCCCCTGGTGGTGTTCCGTTCCTTTTCCCGCCAAATTTTATGGGAGTTTCAGGATGCTGTTGTTTTTTACAGTGATGGCTCTAAATCTGCTGATCATGTTGGGTATGCCTTCACGTCCTCTGTTGGAATGGTAAGTCATCTGCTGCCACCTACATGTGGGGTGTTTACTGCGGAATTGGTGGCAATTTCCCAGGCCCTTACCTTTATTAAACAGTCCCAACACAACCGCGTTTTGTTATGTATGGACTCGATGAGTGGCCTTCTTGCTATTGACCGGTGTTTTTCGCGCCATCACTTGGTCTCTGCCATCCATGACCATCTCGCTGATATTCACCGTGCTGCTTGTTCCATTGACTTCCTTTGGGTCACTGGCCATGTGGGTATCCCGGGTAATGAGCTCGCTGATCGTTTGGCTGGGGGAGCAGTTACTTGTCCCCCCTCTTCTGTAACCCCTCCTGCAGCGGATTTACGGCTTCACATCAAATCCCACTTCGCACAGTCCTGGGCCAATTCTTGGGAGGCTACTCCCCTGTCTAACAAACTTCGTGCAATGAAGGTGACACCAGGCCCGTGGCGTTCTTCCTTTCGCCTCTCCCGAAAGGACTCTACCACACTGTGTCGTCTCCGCATTGGCCATACCAGGCTGACCCATGGTTTTCTTTTGCGTGATGAGCCACCCCCGCTATGTGGTTGTGGAGCCTTCCAGTCAGTGGCCCACATTTTGGTTGACTGCCCCCTTCTTTTGGCTCTGCGTGCTAAGTACAGACTCCCCCACACTTTACCTTTGATGTTGGCTGACGATTCCCGGGTGGTCACTCTGGTTCTCAGTTTCCTCCGGGAATGTGGCTTTTATTCTCAGTTTTAAGGTTTTTATTCTCAGTTTTAAGGTTTTTAATCTCTCTCTGGTGTTGGGGGAGGGCGGTGAGTGTTTGGGTGTCTCCCACTGTAAGCAGTGTTCGGAGATTCCCGATTCACCTCCCTGACCGAAATCCCCTTTTCTTCCCCTTTTACTCTGTTTTTACCCTTTTTTTTTTTTAAGGCTTGGGTAGTCTTTCTATTCCCATACGTACTTTCTACATTATAGCACTTGTACCTTTTAAGTCACAGGTGGTCTTGCCTATGCTGCTTCAGCATAGTGTTGGGTTCATTCTCTTGCCGACTTCCCTCATTTTGTTTTTTACCAGTGACAACATGACTGCCCTTTTACGTTTTTCCCTTTTTCCGTTTTATTGTTCTGACTTACTGAGATGTCCCATTAGCAGAATGGAGCATATTTGAAACAAGGGACTGATGACCTTGCTGTTTGGTCCCTTAAACCTAAACAACCAACCAACCAATCGATTCTCATGAGAACATCTATACTCATCCGTTCACAGTATCTCACTTTCTGCCCTGCCTTTCTATTGATTCTGAATCCTACTCCTGTTATCTGCTGCTGTTGCTACTACCCTATTCTCATGTGACCAGAAATCCTTTCCTTTACTTTACTTTCCGCGTCACTGACACCCACTACAGCTAGATACGTCTTCAGCATTTCCCTTTTCTTATTTTCTAGCTTCCCAACCACATACAAATTCCTTACTTTCCACATGACTTGTAGAACGTTATCCTTTTGTTGATTACTGAACTTTTTTCTCATGGTCACCTCCCCCTTGGGCCTCCTTGCCTGGAGGTTTGAATGGGGTACTAGTCTTGCCAATGGAGAGTCTGTACAGCAGACTTATTGACTCACGTGCCTCATTGATGGACGTCATGTATCTTTAAGCAGTGGTTTACATTGCCTTCTGTATCCTCACGTTGTTGATCATTGCCAATTCTTCCTCATTTAGGACCAGTTTCCGACCTCAAGAGAAAGAGAGTTCCCTGAACCTCTGTCGGCCCCTCCGCCCTCTTTGGAAAGGCTGTTGGCTGAAAGAGGGCGACACCTGATGCTGGAAGTCTTCAGACACCAATGCTGATTATTCTTATTCAAAATTTAAGCGATTGTGAGGTTCAAACCCGGGACTGAGGACTTTCCTGATTACTAAAAAAGACGCTACCCCTGGGTGACTGGCCCCAAAGAGCAGGGTATGACTCCCTGAGTTATCCAGTAAAGCAGGAGCTATGAGCACTGGGGCTAGTCGTGCACACTGGGGGCAAACAAGAAGAGAATAATCCAGCCAGCACAGTAACATTGTAACACTCAATGCTGTGTCTTGCAATCACACTTCTTTCTCGTCTCTGTTCAGCTATCGCCCTGAATATTTTCCGTGTATTCCCTTTCACTAAACAGACAGGCAATCTCTGCCCCCCCTCCCCCCGTCTTGTTTGAAGTTCCCTGTGGCGTTACCAGAGGTTGTCCAGGGAAGCCTATCAGGTTTCCTGCTACTGGGATACAGCAGATTATATTCGCTGTCCACCTACAGGTGTACGACATATCTCACACAATGTCAGTATTGATGTGACGTTTTCATCCAGCTATCATTTGTTGCCTCTGTCTCTCGGATACATATGCTCCATACAAGTCTATTTTGTTTCCTTTTCAATTAAAAAAAAATCCTTATTCAATAGACTACAGGTTACTTCACAAGTTGTAAACGTTGTCCATCAGATAAAATTGCATACACTGCGTAATCCATTTTTTCTTTTAATGGTGGCCTCTATTGCAAACTGCTGAACACGAAAATTGTTGTTTAAGAAACACATCACCACTGCTGTCTTTTCAATGAATCGAATTGTGGAGACGTTAGATGCATATATACAGTTCTATTTGCTTTACTCAAATGCAGATTTTGAATATACTCTTGATAACTTTTATAGCATAGCTCTTGCAATTCTTGTCCATCTTCGTCATTCCCTCGGGCTTCACATCAAACAGCGCCTGCATATCCATGACCGTATAGTTTCAACAGTAAGTTGATACCCCAACTTATCAGTTTGTCTCTCTCTCTCTCTCTCTCTCTCTCTCTCTCTCTCTCTCTCTCTCTCCAGTGATATAATTCAGCATCCATATATCAGTTTTCAAATTACCTCACAACCAAAAGTAGCAGCCAGTTGACTTTAACTGCTTCTAAATTCTGTCTGATAGTTGTTCTGTCAGGGCAGCAAAATTGTTGGCCCTTATGTTTGGGATTTGGTTTATGCTTCATTGTGAACAATTTGTTGATTTGCATCTTAAGCTACGCTAATGGGGAATATAGCAGAAGTAGTGCAGAAAAAGATCAGTTAATTGGTGGCACAGTCACGTTAAGTGACAGGCTGGTGTTGTTGGCACTGACAAGGGAACCTCCCCATCGCACCCCCCTCAGATATAGTTAGAAGTTGGCACAGTGGATAGGCATTGATAAACTGAACACAGGTCAATTGAGAAAACAGGAAGAAGTTGTGTGGAACTATGAAAAAATAAGCAAAATAAACAGAGTAGTCCATGCGCAAGATAGGCAACATCAAGAATAGTGTGAGCTCAGGAGCGCCGTGGTCCCGTGGTTAGCGTGAGCAGCTGCGGAATGAGAGGTCCTTGCTTCAAGTCTTACTTCGTGTGAAAAGTTAAGTTTTTTATTTTCAGACATGTGACGCACATGCCGTCACCAGTGTCGTATAGAATATATCAGACGTTTTTTCCTGTGGAGGAATCGGTTGACCTATTACTTGCGATCAAATCGACTCCACTGTTAGTTGGCGAGGCGTGGGACACATGAGCCGTATAACCATACATACCCGGGAAATCGGCGACGAAGACTTCTTGGAGAAAGACAATGTCAACGTCTGCTGCATTGAGCATGTCTTGGAGCAGCGACAATTTCGTACGTGTCCGAATGGTGGTAATGTTGATGGTCGTTAAGCGATAGGTCTGTAGATCGTCTCCTGCGGTGGGGGCCGCCGTCATTGTCGCCGTAAAAGGTGGGGCCTGTGATCTGCTGGCCGCGTCCGCGCCGTTATCTGTTGCTACTTGGGAGGGACCGAGGTGTGGGAGGAGAGACCCCTCTCCTCATCCACCACAGCGGCAGTAGAATCGTCTTCAATGACATCCGCCCAAGGTCCGTAAGTTAACGGTGGCTTCGGTAGAACACTGGTGGGCTGAGTGACTAAGGGTGAATCCGTAGTTGTTTCCGGTTGTGTACTAATGGCGGGCGCTGTGCTGGCCATCAGTTTGCCCGAGAGAGCGGAATCGGGTTTGTCAAAATCAGACAGTGACAGGTGAGGGCGATCTCGTGTCGTCCATTTTCCTCCTCGTCGGCCGTCCGGTCGTCAACTGGAGAAGACGTCCGCTGGAGGCAATTGTCTGAGGGTGTGCGACGTCGCTTTTTATGTTTTCTCGGTGACCTTTGTTTGCGGACGTGGGTTTCTGTGTCCGAAAGAGTTTGTGGTTCCCGTATAGCATCCCCCTCAGGTAGAAAGGCAGTGGTCGGTACAACCCTAGAGTCGAGTTCCATTCTCTCGTCCGAATCTTCATGTGGAATCGATGGGCGGCGTTCTTCAACCTCTGCGGACACCGTAATGGTGTTGGTCAATCCAGGACTGGCGACAGGTGCGCATTCCAACGCTTCCTGTCTTCCGGGGGGGTGTCGTCTGTCGTGACGGTCGATCGTGTCACCTCTGCGTAATTGAGGGGAGGGCCGTGAGCGTAGGAGGTGGTGTCGTGTCATGCAATGGAAGTTGTGTAACCCGACGTTGAATACACGCCGAGCGCACATGACCCTCTTGGCCGCAACCAGAACAAGTACGAGGTTGTCCGTCGTACATTACTATTGCTCGACAGCCACCTATGACTAAGTAGGACGGCACATGTTTCTTTAATTCAATTTTCACTTGTCGGACGCCGTTGAGGACCTGGTACGTCTCGAAGGTGTTTCATTTTTCGGCCACGTGGCTAATTACCGTCCCATAAGGACGGAAAGCTGAGGTAACGACGTCCGGTGGTACTTCGAAAGGGAGTTCGAAGACTCTTAGTGTGCGTAATCCTAGTCAAGTATGGTCAACAGTAACCTCTCCGATGTGACCATCGGAGTGTTTGAACTTGAGTGTTCGCGCATCTGTTCACAACTGCGTGACATAACTCGTCATCGAGCATCTTGACGTAAACGACGCTACTTGTGATGGATAGGTGGATACCGATCATGTGGTGTGTTGGTATTTGAACTTCGTCACGGATGAATCGTTTGACTTTAAAGGCTCTTGGTCGTGCGTAGTCGGGGTGGAAGCTGATCTTGATGGTAGCTTTTCTGTACGAATGAGCCATGGCGACTCAGTGTTAACGGACGCGAGTATTAGATGCGGCGAGGAAGTAAACAAACTACGCGCACTAGCGACTCTGCGGACGGGACGTAAACAAGACGTCCTCGCTGCTCACGTTACCACGAGACCACGGCGCTCCTGCGTTCCCATTGTCCTTGATGTTGCATATCTTCCCATGAACTACT
The DNA here is from genome assembly GCF_023898315.1 of Schistocerca nitens. Taxonomy (NCBI): domain Eukaryota; kingdom Metazoa; phylum Arthropoda; class Insecta; order Orthoptera; family Acrididae; genus Schistocerca; species Schistocerca nitens. Next base: position 787,923 of record NW_026045984.1, on the reverse strand, counting down.
CAGTTTGTATATTTTGCTTATTTTTTCAGTTCCACACAACTTCTTCCTGTTTTCTCAATTGATCTGTGTGCAGTTTTTCAAGGCCTATCCACTGTGTCAACTTATAACTATATCTGAGGGGGGTGCGATGGGGAGGTTCCCTTGTGAGTGTTCTGTTGCCCTGGTGGACAGTCCCTCAGCTGTACCGCCTGCAGTGAGCACCTGTGTGAACACGCCCACCCACACAGTGTTTCTCTGTGCCGCTCGCCGACCGCCACAGGGGGCGGGTCCACCCCCAACTCTGACCGTCAACCCCACAGCGGCCACAGCCGGACTCCTGCTGCAGCTGCGCCTCCCACGTCTGCCCGACACACCCCTCCACCTGATGACGCAGCCGTCTCTCGCTTCCGGTGAGTTGTGTTGCCACACGTGCCCAAGTCTTACCCTCGCAGTACTGCTTATTTTGGCAGTAACCAGCCGATATAGTAAATAAAATAAAATACAGATTCCTTCAGTTTTTGGATAGAGGTTACAGTTGCCATTAAACATTACTCCTTTCTCACTTTGTGGCTATGATATTTTGAAGATTGAGCACATATGCAGAAGATTTCTCGTTCTCTGTATTTGCAGGAATTACGTTCAGTTCAGAGTCACTCAACTGTAGTTACGTAGGAAGTGTCCCATACAAATCATACCCATTTCCAAAGATTCTTTATATGTTGATGTGTTGGATCTAGATTCTGTTTTGAGTGATGATTGTGTCTCTTACAAATTGATTCTGAATTAAATGGGCGTGGAAACGGGATTTTTCACACAATTCCACTCAACAAAACCAATGTGAATGGTTGTAGATATAAGTTATTGAAGACACTCAGGAAGAAATGGCGAAAGAAAGGTAAACAGAAATAGAAGTAATAATGACAAAGTTAATATTTAGTACAGTAATGAGGATACAGCTTGTTTTGGGTATGTCTTAAAATGCAATTCGAATATTCCTTAAATGGTTCCCTGGTCAGTTACATCTGTAGTGACTATTGGAAATCTGTGCCGCACTGTAACAGGAACCCAGATTTGCTGCTTATTGCAGGCAGTCTCCTTGAGCAGTCGGCTGCCTGAGCACACCTCCACTTCTGACTCAGCGTCTCATCGACACTTCCACTAGAGTTTACCCCAGGGGACTTGTGGGAAGAGCAGCAAAAGGGAAATCGAATCTGGGGATGTGTTATTTTACTTGAGAGGATGTACATGAGAACCTCTGGTGGTAGTGTTTGCAAACCATGGGTAAAAAAACATCATCCACAATGGTAATTCCATCTACGCCAGCAAACGCACTCAGCTGGTCTAATGGTTGAGGTATCTGCTCTCGAGAAGTGAGAAATGCAGTGGGTGTGGCTGAGTGGAGATGCGTACAGCACTGTATGGCTCGTCACTCGTAAACAAACTCCTGTATTCGATGGATGATGGTCACCAGGTGTCATGAGTAGTGGTTTCGATTCACCGAGAAGTTTTGTACCATTGCATGTACCTCAAGATAGTCTCACTTGTATCATCAAGAATGCTGTATACCAAAGGAAGCAGTAAAAGATAAGTGTTCTAGTAGCTACTTTCTTTTCTTTATCGCATTCATAAGAATCCTGTTCCAGACTTCGCGCCAGTCGGCGTGTGTGTACGCGTGCCTTTCTATCGGCTACCCCGTCACTGTGGACTGGCTGCCTTGTCAGTCCACTACAGTGCCACTACAGTGGAGTTACTAAATACAGTTTTCCTAAATTCCTTCACGAAAAAAGGCAAAGTAACTATTCAAGAATTCGAAACCAGAACAGCTGTTAGCATGTGTGACATTAAAGTACATATTTTAGGTGTTGTGAAGCAACTCAAATCACTTAAGAAAGGCAAGTCTTCTGGTCCAGACGGAATACAAATCAGGTTCCTTTCAGAGTATGCAGACACAATAGTGCCTTTCTTAGCAATCGTATACAACCGTTCACTTGGCGAAAGGTCTGTTCCTAAAGACTGGAAAGTAGCACAGGTCACACCAATACTCAAGAAAGGAAATAGGAGTAACCTATTGAATTACAGACGCATATTACTGACCTCAATTTGCTGTAGGATTTTGGAGAATATACTGTACTCGAACATTATGACTCACCTTGAAGAAAATGACTTATCGATACATAACCAACACAGATTTAGAAAATATCTTTCTTGTGCAACACAGCTAGCTATTTATTCCTATGAAGTAATTAGTGCTGTCGACAAGGGATCTAAGATCGATTCCATATTCCTAGATCTCCAGAAGGGTTTTGATACCATTCCTCAAGAGACTATTACATGGTGTATACGGCCCGGAAGATCCGGGAAAGCCCCAGGAATTTTTTCATCCGCAAGAAAACCGGGAAAAACAGGGGGATTTTCTAGAATCCCGGGAGTTTTTCATTGATTTAGTTTTCAGTTAATTTTTTGTCATTTTGACTGGTAATAACCGATACTCTAACAAAGGACATTACTGTATTCCGCTACTGCAGATTAATACTGCAGCAACAAAATATGAACGAGGGAATGAAATTTAAATTCCAAAGGAAATGCTTCATATATAAACAAAAAACACACAGTGCTCATACAAGTGTCTGCCAACAGCAAAATGTGTGAAAGGCTGTAGGAAGACAATGCAGTGCTTCGTAACAACAAATTACCTCCGATGAGCGTTAAGTCACAACTGTTTACATTAGATTCATTTAAGCAGTTACGAGCGTAATCACGCGCATGCGCAGTTGAGTCGCTTCCTAGTAGTAGCTTCTCCCGCTTCTGGAAACAGAAATGTCGCTGTTAGTTCTGAAAACAGCAAACCAGAGTATCTGAACCGGGCGCCAATTTCGGTGGTGAGGGGGGGGGGGGCAAATTCGTAGTGTTCAGGAAAAATAACCTTGTTTCACAAAGCATCTAGCGCACATTGGTCTATCGATTATTCAAAATAGTTTGAAGCTCATCCCTGTTGCTTTTTGAACATTTTTGATCACATTCTAAGTTGATTTCTGAATGAATCGTAAGTTGATTTTTGAATGCGTGCATAGTGTACGTGATGTACCTGCCAGGGGAATCCTCGTCACATCTGGAAATAATCTTTCCTGCAGACAAAAGGGGACGGGGCTACACGAGCTGAGCGGAATAAAGCCGCACGGGTGAATGTAGTATGTGTATGTGACTGACTGGTATGCAGATGATGAGCGTATAGCTATGTCCATAGATTCAGACTACCAGAGTGGAAATGAACGACTAACAGGAATAACCGATACGAAATGTTAACGTATTATCTTGTCGCTGTATTAAAGAAAATGAAAGTTTGGCAGAAAGATTTTGACCAGATAGCTACACTAGAGAGGGCAAGTTGTACATTTCCTGGTTAGCAGCCGCTTAAGTCCCATTCTGGGAGTAGCGCAGAAAACGCATTGTACGATCACGTAATAATGCCTAACCGGAGAATAATCGCTGAATAATTACTAAACCGGTGATTCTGGCAGAGTTAGTTGAGTTTACTGGAGAATGTGCTTTGACAATGATAGGAATAGTTACAGAATTAGGGATGAGAAGATTTTGTTAGAACGAGGAAGGAGAAGAAACGGGGCGGTTCCAAATTTATACAAAAATTTCGTACTACTACTTTTCGAGCTCATGCTTAAGAAACTGGAGCTTATGAATGAAACATGAAACTATTTCCTAACATAAAGCCTTTTGCTTGTAGTAGGCCAAACAGGCATTTCATATTATTACTTGGCAGAGTTATATTCTGCAGTATTATAAAAATGACCGTTATTACCAAAACAATCCCGCTGGTTTCGTGTGTGTTACAGCTGCTGCAATATTAGAAAGGCCTATTTCCTTTCGTCCTGCAAACAGTGAAAATAGACGTAATGAGATCGAGAAATAACACCAGTCTTTGGTACTATTTGTATTAAAAGCTTTTTGAGTATTAGACAACGACATTTCGATTTTTCAAGTAGCAAAACATTTGACGAATTTTGATGAGGTAACAGATTCTTCCGCAGAAAGGAAAGCACGGCATATAAAGCTAGAGCAAGATTAGTGAGAAAAGAACGCAAGGATTGAAGAAATATGTACTGTCTTGCTTGTCTCTTCTCTTATCTGGTTTTGTGTATCCTGTATTTCATTTTATGTCACACAGAACAGAAAGTTATTAGCTATTAGGCAGTAAAGAATCCAGATTTTCTGAAGAGTTCTTCTTCTTCCGGTTACAAATAATTCCATCCAGTATTAATTGCGAGGTTATTTTGTTTAAAAAACAAAGGACATTTTAATTGCCGCTGTCCTGAATGTAGTTCGATGGCATCCGTTACAAACTACACATTTGAGTCACACATAGCAAAATACAGTGACGTGCGATAGGAGAATGCTGTATGAAGAGGCTTGGCACTGCACTTCGCCGCACTTAAGACCAAATAACATATCTTATATTTTCTCGAACACTTACGTATTTGTTCCAAATTTTTCAGAATGATGTGTTTTACAAGATGCACATAGGGTACTTTTGAAAATTCGATTTTTTAGTATTGACCCGGTTTGCAAATATCGTAGATCCGAGGCTGATGCGCAGATAAGTCTGAATTATAGTGGGCAGTCTCCACGTGACCCGTGTTAACGTTCAGTGGTTTTGCTGTTTCTCCTTCGTTCACTCTCGCGTCAAATGAAAGCAAAACGGATATCTTTGGACGGGAGGTATCAAGTGAATTAAAATACATCCACATAATTACCGAAGGCTGATATACGTTATTAGTTTCAGATTTTATTTTGTTTCCACCTTTCTGACAGTCAAGCACCAATCGCCTTGCAGAACAATGAAGTTATTTTTGTCTGTTTGCTAAAGAAATTTGGCTTTCATTAACCTTTTCCGCAGAGGCATCCAGTGTATTTGAAACGAAATGTTTAATCCCACAGTACTGGCTAGTTTAAACTGTTCGCTGCATTTCAAGTGCAAATTTTCATCTTTTAGCACGTACGGCATTATGCCATAATAGAGAACCAAACATGAGATAATGCAGTACTGGTACTCCAAGAAAATTTACATCTGAATCTGGACATACGAATGTGCGCTTTAAGTTGCAGTTTAAATGTGCACATTTTAGTATGGTTCCCGAAATTCTGATCTCTTGGAGTACCCTGTGACGTCTTACTGCTTTTACAACGTAATGTAAGATCTTTTAATGTTTTACATGTACGTACATACGGGCTTCCTACGTCATGTTAGCTGCGCAAGCTCGGGGCGCCTCTTACCTGGCGCTCTCCGGCAGTTGCTGGAACGAACCTGTTTCCAGCAGGTCATGGAAAAATATTGCGAATGTTGGTTTGAAAAGCGTTAATTTCAATGTAAATACCCTTTAACGTAAGTTGGACTATGCGCGAGGATGTACCATGAAATTCTTAAATCAGAGTGTTTGACTCCATTTAAAAATCAACTCTTTGATGACAAGCCATGTAGAAGAATTTCGAACCCTGGAGATCAGACATTTATGTCATTATTGAAAATTTTACTGCCACATTTGTGTGATGTATCGTAAAGTGCAACACGCGCAAAAACTCAACATTTTATCGAAAGATTACCTTCTCTTGCAGCTTATTAACCTTAGTGACCAATATTATATGTGGAAGCTTTGCTTTGCTTGTAGCAACACTATGTATATTAATGTAAGTCATTAACTCGTGTGTTACCGCTGCTTAACAGGGATGTTGCTATTGGCTGACTACATCACGCGTCCTGTGCCCTGGATACTCGCTGTCATGAGCTGGCGAGATCACGTGACATGAGCTGTGACTGGCTTACAAAAGCGCATCGCAATCTCGATTTCAATGATTCGGAAAGTAACATGCGGTGTTTGGTGGAATTCCAATGTGTGCTGTCATAATACGAAAATACGCAACGTACATGTTGCTGACATCAAAGATATTTCCAAAATGTCTTTTTCCCTGAGTTTCATTTTCTAAAGTGCCGGGAAATTCTACGCTCATGTCCAAAACCATAACCATTCAAAGGATTGATAAGTTTTGCACTTCGGAGGGAAAATATACTGTCACTTAAGACGGAAAAAGTGTTTTCACGCGGGAGAGAGCGTATTTTTAAGCGGAAAATCCGGGAATTTTTTCCTTGTCCACGTATACATCCAGTATTAATCAAATTTGATACGTATGAAGTATCGTCTCTGTTGTGCGACTGGATTCTTGATTTCCTCGCAGAGATGTCACAGTTCATAGTGATAGACGGCAAATCATCGAGTAGAATAGAAGTCATGTACGGCGTTCCGCAAGGTAGTGTCATGGGCCCTCTGCTGTTCCTGATTTACATAAACGGTCTAGGTGATGATCTGAGCTGCCCCCTTAGATTGTCTGCAGATGATGCTGTAATTTACCGTCTAGTAAAATCAGACGATCAATTCCAATTACAAAATGATCTAGAGAGAATTTCTTTATGATGCGGGAAGTGGCAATTGGCACCAAACAAAGAACAGTTCGAGGTCATCGACATGGGTACTAACAGAAATCTGTTAAATTTTGGGTATACGATAAATCGCACAAATTAAAGGGCTGTCAATTCGACTAAATACCTAGGGATTACAATTACGAGCAACTTAAATTGGAATGACGACATAGATAATATTGTGGGAAAGGCGAAACATAGACTGCGCTTTGTTGGCAGAAACTTATAAGATGCGACAAACCTACCAACGAGAGCCTACATTACACTTGTACGTCCTCTGCTGGAATATTGCTGTGCGGTGTGGGATCACGACATAGATAATATTGTGGGAAAGGCGAAACATAGACTGCGCTTTGTTGGCAGAAACTTATAAGATGCGACAAACCTACCAACGAGAGCCTACATTACACTTGTACGTCCTCTGCTGGAATATTGCTGTGCGGTGTGGGATCCTTACCAGGTACGATTGGCGGAGGACAGCTAGAAAGTGCAAATAAGGGCAGTTCGTTTCGTGTTATCGCGCAATATGGATGAGAGTGTCACTGATATGATACGCGAGTTGGTGTGGCAGTCACTAAAACAAAGGCGGTTTTCTTTGCGGTGAGATCTGTTTACGAAATTTCAATTGCCAGCTTTCTCTTCCGATGGAAAATATTTTGTTGACATCCACCTATGTAGGGCGAAATAATCAACATAATAAAATAAGAGAAATCAGAGCTCCAATGGAAAGATTGAGGTGTTCTTTTCCCACGCGCCATTCGACAATGGAATGGTTGAGCAGTAGTATGAAAAAGGTTCATTGAACCCTCTGCCAGGCACTTCAGTGTGAATTGCAGAGTAACCTCATAGATGTAGATGTTAATCCCCTCCTGTATAGAGATTCATGTACTTCCTGCTTTGATTGGCCAAGATAATCAGCTGCAGATGTCGACTTTGGAATCCTGTGAACATTTAAAACCCTCCTCCACCTCAGGCAGGCAACAGAAGCACACCCATTTCGACTGGCAGTCATGGAAGACACAGAGAATTAGTGTTGAAATTATATCAGGAGCAGGCAACAAACAGAAATTTTTCAATTTTCGTGCATACAAATAATGCGGGTAATATCGCGTAATTTGGCGCAGGAAGTACATACCTACAAGTAAAAAAATTTTAAAAACGCTACATATAAGATGACACACACCTACATGTGCTACATGCACACTGAAAACATCATCGATAGTGTCGAATTGTATACTTAATGTCAAGGATAATAGTATTAATTATGCAGCACATGCTGATATCAAAATCAGTATGCTCCGTAGAGAATGTGAAACAAAGCAGAAAAAAATAGAACGCCAGGGTGAGATGCAAGACTTGGAAAGGTAAGAAGTGGGGAAATGTTTGGGATGCAAACACAACAGGTTATGTTACAACGAAAAAAGTGAGAAACTTACTGTTAGAGGAGGAAGCAATGGACTTACAGCACACATAATAACAAACTAGGACAATGACAAACAAAGAATAAAGTTTTGGGGGATGAATCGGTAGCTTTCAGAGAAGGTAGAAAAACATCAAATAGGTAAAAACAGGGCGAAATAGAAATCCTTCGTCAATGCAGGAGATACTGAGTTCAACTGTTAAAAGAAGAAACTATAAAAATTCAGCAAATAAAGCAGACAAAAGGAAATATGAATGTTTAAAAAATTATTGACAAAAAGTGGAAAATGGCTAAGGAGGACTGTGTAGAAGGTGTGTGTGTGTGTGTGTGTGTGTGTGTGTGTGTGTCAGGGAGAGTCAACCTGGTGCCCTTGTTGTATTTGAAAGATGCCGACCAAATTATTGTGTACGAAGCAGTGACTTTTATATTTTTTTCGGTATTTCAGAAAATTTCCATGTTACTGGTCTAAATCACTTAGCTGTCTGGTGAGGAAATTGTATTTCAGTACTTACGGATGCGTTTAGTTTCTAGTGTTTTCTTCCTAAGTGACAGAAGGAATTGGTACCCAGGGAAGGTAGTTTTAGGGGTGTGTTTGAATGTAGATGAAGGATTGGGTAGCAACTTCATGCCGAGGTGAAAGGAGGCGGATCTGTGGAGTGAATTATGAGGAAAACCAAATGAATTTGTTAGGAGATGGAGTGCACGTATTTTTAATGGGAGATGGCTGAAGTTTTTGACTATGGGCTAGTGCTGTGGATGTGTCTGTAATACGCTGGTTAACCCGTATCGCAGCAGCGAGATTTCTAGGTTTGTGACTTGTCGCTCGGAAGAAGTGTATTCCGAATTGTTCGCAGTTTTGTGGCTGTGACAGTTTCTTTCATTTGGTGTGTGTGTGTGTGTGTGTGTGTGTGTGTGTGTGTGTGTGTGTGTGTCTCCATAGTAGAGAGTAAGTGTGTCGATGTTTTGTGCAGGATCCTTTCTGGGGCAGAGCGAGGCTGGAGGCTGATAAAGTTAGCTGAGGTGGGGGCGGTGGAGGAGGTGCGGGCGTTGCTCGCGGCTGGGGCGGACGTGGGGGCGAGGGACTGGATGGGGGGGACGGCCCTGCACTGCGCTGCACTGAGAGGCCGCGCGGCTGTGGTGCGGCTGCTGCTCTCTGCGGCATCCGACCCAAACACCAGGAATCGGGTGGGGCAGACACCGCTGCACTGGGCGGCATACTTTGGCCACACAGAAGCGGCGGCTGTGTTGCTGCAGGCCGGAGCCGACAGGAGGGCGACAGATGAAGATGGGGACACCCCCCTGGACATCGCCAGGGAGGGAAACCATCGGCAGCTCGTCGAGATGCTAACACAGCGTTAATACGTGCCACTAGAGAAAATGACATGTACTTCATTCTACATAACATTAAAATAAAAAATTGAAAAAAAAAAGATCGCTTTCTCTATTCATTTCTACCTTTTGCAGTCCACACAATTCCTCCAGTAACACCACAACTACTGCAACAACAGGAGTTATCTGTAAACCAACGTGTCAAACCTTCCTTTTGAGAATTCACTCTGTAAAACATTTCACAAGCAAATTCTGCAAAAGCTCAGCAACAATTGACAAATACTCCATCATTCATAAAGTCCACTTCTCTCTCTCCCTCTCTCTCGTGTTTCTCGGCCCACATACAATATTCAAACAGCTTACAAGAATACAGCCGACGTCTTTCACAACCGGCTGTATTTCGAAACGTAAACACCCAATGTCTTCTAAGAGACAAATGCGAGAATACCGGTTGTTGTGTAACACGTCGCCCAGCCGCAATAACGTCACTTCTTCCCACCAGTCCGCTACATTACCAAATTACTGCAAACTATTTGCTAGCAGTGTCTATGCTGCTACATTACATCACTGCGAACTGCGCCATACTCAAATTACTGCCTTATAAGCTGTTTAGTTAGAATGTATCTTCGCTTCCGATTTCACCCTGAATTCACTTCTGTGCATGCACCGCACAAGTACTTTTCATGTTTAACTGTAATGTCACATTTGTAGCTGTGCTCACACCACATCATGCTCACACCATCTGCAGCCTTCTTCACAGCTGACCTTCAAATAAAGACAATTGATGATCCACCTAAAATCATTCCTCTCCCACACACCTCACTTGCTGCTCTTACAGAACAAACTACCATCTCTCAGGGAATTATACTTAATCACGTGGGACATGCAGCCATCACTGGAATTATATGGCAGTTTCCCCAAATTACACTTTTGCGTCTCTGTAGACGCTTTGGAAGCAGACCACATTTTGAACATTCAATCTCCTGTCTGCTGTGATAGAATTAGACTTGGCATTCCCGTGCGTGCATGTGTGACTAAAGTCATTCTGAACAAGAGCTTCTGTGGCCCTCATGTCGCTGCGTTACACACGGAAGCTCCTCAACATTCTCTGTGAGGAAGCAGCGACGCCAGGAGACAGTATTGACTTGGTGAGTGACCTCCACAGCATTGATGAATATTTCAGGCTCTGCCAGTTGATCCTCAACATAAATAAATGTAATACACTCTGCATACACAGGAAAAGAAATCCACTACTATACAATTACACTGCTGATCACAAATTGCTGGAAACAGTAAGTTACCTACCCTAAAAGATCTAGCAGTAACTATCCAGAGCCACCCTGCGTGCAATGACCAAAAAATACCAATTGGTAAGAAACTGCGGCAGATCTTTTCTCAGCTATTCGATAATCATATGTTTTGGGCTCCTAAATCCAAATTTCGTGCTTCCTGCCCTGTAGTATGTCGGCTTCACAACCAAAGCCTCAAAATTTTCCGACTTTTCACAGATTTTCATTTATTTCACAAAGACTACGTGTTTCTCAAAGTTGAAAACCCAACACAAAATTCAATTGGACAAACTCTTCTACAACATGCAGCAATCAGCAGTGATTTTCTGATGGCGAGTGGTGACCGCGCTAGAGCGTCCTAAAAAAACGGTGACTCCCCAAAATTCGGATCGCGCCTAACGCCATTCACCTGTTGCACTCTGCTGTTACGGCACTTTGGAACGGTAAGGCACGCGTCAGCAGACGGAAAACAGCCCAGAACTCCATCTGTGTTCTACGCATCGTCAAACACAATAGCACTCACTCACGGCAGACATCCGCTGTCGAAACGGACGTCATAAATTTTGAAACGTGTTCGCATTTATTTAAACTAGTGCTTCTAAGTGTGTGGTTGGTATCTGAGAAATGGCTAAAATTTATTTTGATATCGAAATAGGTAAATCTCAGTCCAGTGCGACAGAACTGTGTAAAAATTAAACTTTGAATGGAAGTATGCGAAGCACATGCTACACGATGCAAAATCCAGGCTAGCCGGTACATCAAACAATTCGCCTGCGAGAGAGGAGGTCGTTTTCAATGTAATTTATACATACCATTTATCTGCAAAACAGATAACTCAATTTAAAATATTGGTCCTGAATATTGTAAATCCTTATCTTCAGACTTGTAAACAATAACTGCACCAGATCTGCTACCGTATTTATAGTGCAAATGAAGATAAAATGTAACGCATCCCGCTTTGTGTCAAAACTGCTCCAAAATTCACAAGATAACGCCTTTCTGAAATAATTTAGGGATTTGGAAAGTCTGAAATGATGATTTCACAGATACATTCTGGTGTGTGGCGGAGGACAGTTTGTGTACCACAGCTGTTCCGGCCTTTTCCTGTTGCAGTCGCGATGCGAGAAATATCTTTGGACTACTCGTCTATTAAGAGCTCTGAATGGAAAGTAAGAACATCTGGCGTGCATTTCCTCGCCATGTTACAGTTTTAGGTGGAACCTTTAACTTGCCACCTCTGCAGTGGGCGACATAGGTGGCTGAGCCTGTTGGCAGGGCCAGGGAATCGTGAGAAACTGATCCAAGTGCTTTACTCAAAAACTACCTCGGGCCATTAATCTGAGAAACGAGTCGGGAAGACAGCATCTTACACTTGCAAGTGACAAATAGACCCGAACTTTTCGAATCTGTTAGAGTAGAACGGGGAATCAGCTATGACAAGAGCGTTACAGTGTCACTGAATACGACTGTAACCATAAATAGAAAATAAGTTGAGAATATTATTGTGTTTAACAAGTGCGACGAGAAACAGGCTTCAGCTTCCTTTCCTCTGCAGCACCAACAGCGCGGGTATCAGTGGAAGCAGTGGAAGAGCATTGTGAAATACGCTTCAGGCAGGTGTGTACCGACCAAATGCGTTTCAAGCCCGGTTTAACAGCGATGAGTTCATGGCACTTGTTTTCATTTCAGTGCGCGTCTGCGCACGCCAGATCACTAGGTAACAAAGGAATTTCCGAGATCCGAATTTCATCGATAAAAATGACGCCAAAGAAAGTTATTTCCGGAAAGAGCAACATAACTGTAACATGTTGCATTACTACGTAACTAAAGCCTGTGTAAACATTCGGTCTTGTCTGTAAGGCAGAAACGCTTACAGCACTGTTATTCACGTGCAAACAGCGACAGGTGGCGTCAGACTGGCCGCGCAAACGGCCGGCGCAGTCGCCGGGGGGAAACTCGCAGGTGGGGGCGCGACGTAGAATGCGGGCAGCGAATCCGGCAGAGGGCCGCGCATGCGCAGAAGCAGCGGCGGGGCGGCAGGAGGCGGTAGGGGCGGTCCGACCACGGCGGCGGAGAAAAGACCGGCCACACGACAGGGGGGCCGAAACTAAATCAGGACGATCACTTCCGACATAAAATGTGTAATACTGTTTAGCGATTACAGCTCCAGCTCTGCTCAACAGTTTCAAAGTCGGTGGTGACCGCAGACAGCAGCGTCCGGCTGCAATTTAATGTCCCGGTATTACAAAGATATTTTCACCCGCTCTCGCAGCAATTTCGCAGTTACGTCACAGCACGCTACATCTATCTAATGGCAGTCCATTATGTACTAACACTAAACATTATTTCGATAACAACCTCCGTTAAAATTAGTGCTCTGGATGATTTAATACAAGATGTCGCGTTTGATGTATTATTTTTACAGCATGTCTCAACGGCAGCTTTAGGAACATCCGCTGACTTTTGAAGCTGTCATTACTATCGATGCAGAAATGAACATCGCAACGGCAGTTCTTTTAAGGGATGGGTTTACACCTGAAAACGTCCAACTTTATCCCAGCAGACGTGCAATTGCATGTTCTGTCGCTGAGACATTCCGCCTAAATATTTACGCGCCATCCGGGACTGACGTTACACATGCACGATCGGACTATTTTTTAATCACGATGTCACACGTCTTCTGGTAAATGTGTATATGTGAAGCACACGCTACACGATGCGAATTAGAGGCTAGTCAGTACGTCAAACAATTCGCCTGCGAGAGAGCAGGCCGATTTCAATCTAATTTATATATGTCATTTGTCTCCAAAACAAATGACTGATTAGAATGTTGGCCCTGAATATTGTTAATCTTTGTGTTTAGACTTGATTCGCCCGTTTGAAACATCTAAAATGATATATTTTCACACATTGTGACAATCCTTGTAGCTTACAGTGATGGTAATTAAATTTGTTGGCCTAGCTGTGTGAACGGAACGCTCCTCCGTTCTGGAACCAGTTACTATTAAGAGAGTGACGGAGCTGTCAAAAACGTACGGTACAGGTCCAGCGCGACAGCCGTCTGGAGGCAGAAACGGTGCCAGCATCACAGAATCAGCAGAGGGATTCGATACGCCCGCGCATGCGCAGAAGCACGCCTTCTGCTTCTCGCTCAGGTGGCCACCGGCCAAGTGCAGAGTTTCGTAATGCAGATTTTGCGCCTTTTTCACTGAGTAACTCTTCACGAACACAGTAACTAAAGGATGTAGAAAAAGAGCCGGGAGGACGAACTGTGACAGGCGTTGTCAATGTGGTCACCTCTCTAAACGTCTGCACTCCCTCCGCATCAAACAAGACAGCTGCTAGGGAAAGATTTTTCAGCGATTGTCCCGTATTTTCTGAGACAGGCAAAAGGCGACTTCGTCAGCGCAGGACATTTTAATTGTATTTTAAGGGCGATAGACTCAGAAGGCGCGACACCCTTCTGTGCTGCCCTGCAGAATCTGACTGCAGGTCTGGACACGGAAGCCGTAGCTGAGCGGCGCGCCGCCACACGCACTCACTGCACGCACGCCTCGCCAGTGTCAGCTTCGAGGCCTGACAGACTCCACACCACAGCGGGCTGTGAGTAACTGTGCAGGATTACGACGCAGCCCCTGTCAGCTTCTCCGACCACCACCCTGTAATTGTTATTGCAAAATGTCTACACAGTCCCAAAATAATTCGCAGAGGATACTGGAAATTAAATTCTAACCTGCTGTACATAATATGGATGAATATGGATTTCATTGCTCTCTACAAATTGTGGGTTAACTGGAAACGTTTCTTCCGTAAAGCAATCTCGTAAAACCCGGTGTTCGGAAATTAGTTACAAATTTCGCCTAGAGGATTGAAGTAAAGCGTGAATTTCATTTTGAATTATTTGATAGTTGTAAGAATAATTAGTAATTCTCACTACATCATTGAAAAAAATAATTCGTTCACGCGACATATCAGACTGTAAATAATACAAAACGTGTTGGCAAGTACTTCGCACGACTCACTTATCTACAGAATTTTCATTTGCGGAATAGTAAACAGTTACATTATGTATAAAATGCTACACAGGCATCCATGTCCTCCAGATAAACTCATGTGTGTTAACTGGAGAAACACTGGCCACGGTGGCAGGAAAGGAACAAGTAGGCGCGAAGCCTTCCACTGCAGACGACAGACTAACTGCGCGACATTTTGGAAGAAAATTTCCTCCAACTGAGAGCAAAGCGAGGCCATGAAGATTGTGTAAAGCGTGTGGTGACAAAGTTAAAAAGGAAAATGGAGTGTGGGAAAGGAAAGAAACAACATACTGTTGTCCAGTGTGTGATGTTGCGCTGTGCATGCCAGAATGCTTTGAACCATTTCACACGAAAGCCAATTACGTATACAGATTATTTGTAAAAAAATTGTAATTTAATTTAGTTGTGTATTAAGATATTTTTTTAGTAAATGCCTTTCAGTTTGTTAGTTTCCAGACTTCAAAGTGTTGATTTGTTGTTCTGGTGAGAGGCAACAAGGCCAGCCTCACTCGATTACGGGGCCAGCGTGTGTGGCGTTGGTGTTATGACGTCACCACAGTGTGTCAGCAAGAGGCGCCTGCCGTGGTCTTCAGTTAACGATAGACTGTCGCAAAGAAACAGCAGAGACACTCACCAAGGTCTTCATAATACGACATTAGATAACAACCTTTTTCTTTTCCGTTATTATCACGAAATTTTAACACTTTTAATGTAGTAAACATTGTGGTATCGATAGCTACGCTGCCACGGCGTAGGTGCAAGTTCCCAAGGTGGCGCCACGCCGGACACGGACGACAGCGGCCTCTAGCCGGCCGGCGCTGCTCTGCTCTGCTCTGCGAGCTCCGCTCCGCTGCGCGTTCAGCCCATTTGATGAGGGGCAGACGGCCGAAAGTGCAGATGAGTAATCAAAGACAAAGTTGACAGCTTTGAAGCACAAACAGACGGTCCAAACAACACACTGAATGGGACAGATTTCCCAGCACACCGTTAATACACTTCCTACTGATTCAACTTTGCTCTCGCCACATTTAGTTTTGAAGAATACAAATCCGCCGGTCAAAATAAAAGAACTTGTTTCTTTCCCCAAGTCACAGCGTCTACGTCATCGTGAACTGATTGACATTGCAATGGCTAATACAAAAGAGGCAGCTGAGAAGAGGAAATGCTACAAAAGAAGGTAACTCACACTGGAATATCTCAAGTTCGACAAACAGTTTTAGTTCGAGCACATCGATTATCTGGTAAAGCAAAGAACAGGTGTCAGAAATTTGTATTACTTTATAACGGACAATTTCGGACTCGACGAATCCCACTTCCGAATGCAGGACATCTTGAAACACTCACAACGAAAGCTTCGAGAGGTCTTCATCACATCACCAATATAAAACCGTTCACTAAATAATTGGTTGACTTCCTACTCCTTAATGATGACAGCACCATACCGACATATAACAATGACGTTCTGACAACACGTATTTCATTTTCTTATGACATCAACCGTTTGTACTCAGTAGTCAAGCTGTTTCTATGGGTTTTCTTTCATTCGCACGTAAATGACGAAAATAATATTTTTCCTGATACAGTACTATAAGTACAAGCCATTTCGTACGTCTATTATCACTGCCTTATGACTTTTACGTAACAGATACAATGATCGTTACAGAGCATATACCACGTCATGTTTTAACATAACTGACCCAGATCTTTAGAATACATCATTTTACAAGCAAAGATTACGTAAAAGAAGACAGCAATGAGTTTTTCGAAGAAGAACAGGCATCACAGAAGATAAAAGCAACATGAGAAACAATAACATCGAATTTTGCTCGTCGTAATGCATTTTCTCTTACAGGATAACGTACAGAAGTATGCAGTAACGGATTCCAGACAGTACTGAGAAAACAGGTACAGTACATTTATTTGCACAGGCATAACACGTACTCTCAACAATCTGAGGAGATATTAAATTTCAGCGTCTTCCACTGAGATACTCTAACACGGAGGTACAATTAGGGTTTCTTCACTGACTGTAAGAGATTTACTATAGATGTCGTATGTGAAGTGAAGACAAGGATTAATTATAGATGAAGTATGTGTAGCAATGAATTATGGAATTTTATATTGAAGATGTGATGAAATAATAGGAAGTGAGGATTCTGCTCCATTCCATCTTTCCAGGTTTTGGAATTAAATTGGGGCCATTATTGGGCAGTACTGCACTGGGTTTTCCAATGGTTCTCAAATACTGAATCATCCTATCAAATACTGACATTGCTGTCACCTTTTTCAGGAGATACAATTTTATAAATTTAGAAAATACTTCCAAAATCACTAAAAGACATTTACAATTACCAGAAGTTGTGGGGAGGGCTCCAGACAGGTCCACAGACAGTAAATCCATGGTATCTTTAGGTAACGTGTTCTGCATTGGGCCTTGATCAGTTCTACTGGTTACCTTAGCTCTCTGGCAGATGTCACAAGACCTAATACGTTCAGTTATCTTTCGACTCGTACTATTGGCAATCACTATAACACTAGCCAATTTATCTAGACGCTCCTTTGGCCCAATGTTAGTGAAAATAATCTGACATCTGTATGAAATTGGGTAGGCCAACACACCATCCATTCTTCAGTAATGAAGCCTTTCCTCTTATACAAGATACTTTTAAAAATCAAAATTTACTTATACAGATTTCCAATTTGGTTGCTCATTTTGATGATATCGCATGGTTTTGCAAATCTGTTCAAATTCATTTTTGCCTCAACTTCTTCATGTAATTAATTTGGAAAGTTCCATCTCCATTGCATTCCTTGGGTACTTCATCAGTACCATTGGGACAATTCATTGCCACATAATTTTTTGTACCCTTTACATAGCAGATTTCATCATTAAATTGTTGCAGGTATAAAGCCCATTGGGTGAGCCTGCCATTTAGAAGGCAACAACCTTTAAGGAATGTTGGAGCTTTGTGGTCAATGTGTGATGATCTTAAAACCCCACCAATCTATAAATTTCTTTAGGTCCCATAATATGGCCAAGGCTACCTCCTCTGATATGGTGTAGTTCCTATCTCCTGGAAAATTTCAATACCAATCCCATAGGTGCTACTGTCAGTATTCATATTGAAAGTCTCTGACAGTACTGGGTGATGTAAAACATTATCATGTCGAAGTTTAATCTTTAAAGATTCACAATCCTGCCGACTCATCTGTCCAAACAAAAGCACTAAATCTTTTTATAGGTTGTTCAAGTGTGGATTGTTGAAGGGTTGCCCCTTAACAAATTTTCTGTAAAATCCATACCAACCTAAAAAGGCTTACAACTGTTTCCTATTTTTAGGTGGGGGGAAATTTTTTTAAGGCACGTAGCTTTCTCCAGGTCCTTATTAATGCCGGTATTAGTAACTATATGGCTCAAGAATTTAATTTCTAATTTTACACGTTCACATTTCTATAATTTTAAAGTGATGCCTCCTGCTTGAAGAGCAACAGTATGGAGCTTTTTTTGCCAGGTTTCATTGGAGATAAATAAACCATCTACATAAATAGTTAACCTGGAACTCAACTCCTCCCCTAACACAGAGTCCAGAGCTCTAATAAACACTGCCAGAGAGGTATTCAGTCCAAATGGAACTACTTTGTATCGATAACATTTCCCGGTAAACAGGAATGCTTTATATTCATGCGATTCTAGACTTAATGGGATTTGCCAATAGCCAGCAGTCATGTCGAAGCTGAAATTTTTGCAACATTTTGTCCAGATTTTCAGGCCTGTCCACCTCTCTTTTTACTTTGTTTAGAGTTTGTGCATCAATGGCAACATGTACTCCTCCATCCTTGTTTACAATGATAAGTGGACTGATATATTCGCTGTTACTGTGTTATATCACTCCTCATTCCATAATCTTACCTGTTTCATTCTGCACGGCCTGTTGTTTAGAAAAAGGTACCGAATACGGTTCCACAAAGAATGGATCATGATCCAGAGTTGCAATACAGTATCCAAAATTTCGAGCCAGTCCGGGTTAGCCGAAAATGATCTACTCTTGCTTTCTAAGATAGTAATAAATTTCGCTTTCTCA
The DNA here is from genome assembly GCF_023898315.1 of Schistocerca nitens. Classification (NCBI taxonomy): domain Eukaryota; kingdom Metazoa; phylum Arthropoda; class Insecta; order Orthoptera; family Acrididae; genus Schistocerca; species Schistocerca nitens. The sequence goes on along the minus strand of NW_026045984.1, from coordinate 769,306 downwards.
GGGCTGGCCAGAAATTCTGCACGCGTGCGGTGCTCCTGCACATGTGCAACTTCCGGGTCACAGCGTGCATGCCGCACCCGCCAGCATTCATGTAGTGCACGTTTCTATGCACAGATGTCGCTTTATGCACTTGCTGGGGTACTCTGTACCAGCGCATTCTAGTGCTCTTTCCACAGCTTGCAAGCCAACCGTGGGAAGGTATTTTGCGTATTAAAATATTTAAAATACTGTCACAGTCTACTCATTGAGACGTCTACTTTTACGTTACCAGTTTAACCCAGTAAGACAAGTAATACAGTTAACAACCGTAGGTTTTTATTAAGGCAGCTTGACTGACGGCACGCAAATACGCATAATGTTTTTAATCTAGTATTTAAGAAAGAGAGCAGTTAGTGACTTACAGCGAACCTTATTCATGATTTCAAATGACATTAAACTAATGCAAGGTTTCCTATAACTAATTCTCGGTGCCCTCAGTTACACCCACATAATTTCTGTCTCACTGACCTCTGAACAGAATGATAACCGCAGACCTCTCGATCACCTGCTATTTCAATACTATTATCAGTTCCGTCTAAAATCTGCATAACAGACAATTAGATGAAGGTTATTGTTTATCGACTTCAGCTGAGCGTAGCCCTTCACACATTAAAAAAACCCTAAATGTAAGTATACATTGGAACAATCGGTTTAATGAGCAATTTTCCTGATAATAATGTACCATGGAGCAGAATGATGCAATAATGCACAGTTAGTAAACAATAATTTTTAATTATGAAAGGAATGAATCCAAAATACGTTTATCACTGGTCATGAAGAATGATATAGTTAATATCGGGCATAAGAGATCAGCTCATTGACGAACGCAAGCAGTTGTGAAGATTTTCATCACTTATGCTTGATAGAAACCTTGATTTATTCATTTTCATCACCCAGAAAAACCTTTCACAAACATATGTCAACCCGAACATGGACATAAGTCCCGCGGCATCTTTGTGCAGGCGTGGAAATTCTTGTTGTGAAAAATTTTCGTAGAATTCTTTTGAACTTCCCATTGCAAAGAACTTGTCCTTCAGTCTTGTATTGCACTGTAGGTCGATCAGTTCCATCTGTAGATCATTCGGAGCATCTTCAACTTCGGACGAGAGCGGTCAAGCAAAGAGGCGAATGGCAGGAGACATTCGTATCATCTGCAAATTGTGCTCGAAATTGTTCCTTAATTTTTACAATTATTGATATGTGTTCTTGAAATATAGCACTTTCATGGACCAGTCCAAGAGTCGGGAAATGTGCAGTGTTTTCTGTCATTAGCTGGCGCTCCCAAAGCGCAAGCTTCCTTTCAAAGGCATTTGGTTTTTCCAACATGTCAGAAATTAAATTATTTTCACCTTGCAAACTGACGTTCAGGCTGTTCATGTGAGACGTAATGTCCACAAGAAATGCAAGGTCTGATATCCAACAAGGGTCTTCCAACTTAGGTTCACTTTTTCCCTTCTCATGTAAGAATGTTACTATGACCAAACGTAAATCAAAAAATATTTTCAGCATTTTACCTCAACTGATCCAGCCTACTTCAGTATAGTAAGCTATGTCGCCGTACTCCGCTCCTAATTCCTCCAAGAACCGCCGAAACTGGCAATGCTTATGCCCATGTGTCTTCAGGTAGTTTACAGTATGCACAACAATTTGCATGACGTTTGCTAACGTTACTGATTTTGCACAAAGCGCCTCTCGATGCAGAATGCAGTGAATTCCACACGTCTCATTTGTGCGCCCTAGCTTTCGGCTCCATCTGTGGTCACTGAGACTAACCGATTCCAATCCATACCGACACCATCAATCGCTTGCTCGACAGCTTGCAGTAAGTCCGCACCTGTAGTAGTCCCTTTCAAAGGTACTAAGTCCAAAACGTCCTCTGTTACACAAAGTGCGTTATCGACACCTCGTATGTATATCACAACCTGGGCTGTACCTGTAAGATCTGTTGCTTCATCGAGCGCAACAGAGAAAGCAACAAATTCTTTTGCCTTATTTATTAGCTGCCTGTGTGCATCACCGGCCATACCACTGATACGTCTTGTCACTGTTTGTTTGGATAGACTGATTTCTTGAAACCTGCTAACGTTCGTGGGGCACACGAGTTCTGCAGCATCAGTGAGACACCCTTTCACAAACTCCCCTTCGTAAAAGGGTTTCCCAGATTGCGCAATTCTTAATGCGATTTTAAAACTTGCTTGCAGTGAAGATTTAGTGTGGTTGTCATTCTGGAAAATTGAAAACAGTACATTGTACAGCATACAGTAAAATAGACATAAATGTAACACAAGAAACTAAGAAGTATCCGTTACTCTGACGTACTGTAAAATCGAGTTGTGTCTCATCCATTTTCTTAAGGACATTTAATTTTGCTTGCCGTTCTTCACTGTTGAGTACACTACACTCGTCATTGTGATATGTATTGTAGTGTCTTTCAACTGAAAACTTACGCTGGCTGCCTATTATTCGGTGGCACAGCAAACACTTAGTTTTCACCAATGGCTACACAAAAGAATTGCAGTACCCAGTCATTTTTAAACAACTGAGAACATAGATCTACATCTACATCTACATACACACTCCGCAATCCACCATACGGTGCGTGGCGGAGGGTACCTCATACCACAACTAGCATCTGCTCTCCCTGTTCCACTCCCAAACAGAACGAGGGAAAAATGACAGCCTATATGCCTCTGTACGAGTCCTAATCTCTCTTATCTTTGTGGTCTTTCCGCGAAATATAAGTTGGCGGCAGTAAAATTGTACTGCAGTCAGCCTCAAATGCTGGTTCTCTAAATTTCCTCAGTAGCAATTCACGAAAAGCACGCCTCCTTTCTTCTAGAGACTCCCACCCGAGTTCCTGAAGCATTTCCGTAACACTCGCGTGATGATCAAACGTACCAGTAACAAATCTAGCAGCCCGCCTCTGAATTGCTTCTATGTCCTCCCTCAATCCGACCTGTTAGGGACACTGGACTCGCATTTGGGAGGACGACGGTTCAATCCCGCGTCTGGCCTTCCTGATTTAGGTTTTCCGTGATTTCCCTAAATTGCTCCAGGCAAATGCCGGGATGGTTCCTTTCAAAGGGCACGGCCGACTTCCTTCCCCGTCCTTCCTTAATCCAATGAGACCGATGACCTCGCTGTTTGGTCTCTTCCCCTAAACAATCCAATCCAATCGACCTGTTAGGGATCCCAAACGCTCAAGCAGTACTCGAGAATAGGTCGCACCAGCGTTCTATAAGCGGTCTCCTTTACGGATGTACCACATCTTCCCAAAATTCTACCAATCAACCAAAGACGCCCATCCGCCTTCCCCACAACTGACATTACATGCTTGTCCCACTTCATATCACTCTGCAATGTTACACCCAAATATTTAATCGACATGACTGTGTCAAGCACTACGCTACTAATGGAGTATTCAAACATTACAGGATTCTTTTTCCTATTCATCTGCATTAATTTACATTCTTCTATATTTCGAGTTAGCTGCCATTCTTTACACGAATCACAAATGCTGTCCAAGTCATCTTGTATCCTCCTACAGTCACTCAACGACGACACTTTCCTGTACACCACAGCATAATCAGCAAACAGCCGCACATTGCTATCCACCCTATCCAAAAGATCATTTATGTAGACAGAAAACAGCGGACCTACCACACTTCCTGGGGCACTCCAGATGATAACCTCGCCTCCGATGAACATTCACCATTGAGGGCAACGTACTGGGCTCTATTATTTAAGAAGTCTTCAAGCCACTCACATACTTGGGAACCAATCCCATATCCTCATACCTTACGAGTATGCAGTGGGGCACTGAGTCAAACGCTTTCCAGAAGTCAAGGAATATGGCATCCATCTGATACCCTTCATCCATGGTTCACATGATATCATGTGAAAAAAGCGCAAGTTGCGTTTTGCAGGAGCGGTGCTTTCTAAAGCCGCGCTGATTCATGGAGAGCAACTTCTCTGTCTCAAGAAAATTCATCATATTCGAACTGAGAATATGTTCAAGAATCCTGCAATAAACCGACGTTAAGGATATTGGTCTGCAATTTTGAGGATCTGTCCTTCTACCCTTCTTATATACAGGCGACACCTATGCTTTTTTCCAGTCGCCCGGGACTTTACGTTGGGCAAGAGATTTGTGATAAATGCAAGCTAAGTAAGGAGCCAATGCAGTAGAGTACTCCCTGTAAAACCTAATTGGAATCCCATCAGGACCTGGAGATTTATTTACTTTCAACCCATTCAGCTGCTTCACAACCCCAGGGATGTCTATCACTATGTCCTCCATATGGGAATCTGTACGAGACTCAAACGGCGGTGTATTTGTACGATCCTCCTGCGTGAAAGATTTCTCAAATGTTAAATTTAAAATTTCAGCTTTCGTTTTGCTGTCTTCGGTTGTCAGGCCAGACTGATCAGTGAGTAACTGGATGGAAGCCTACGACACGCTTACCGATTTTACGTAAGACCAGAATTTCCTTGGGTTTTTAGCAAGATCTTTTGCTAAGGTATGACGGTGGTAGTGGTTGAATGCTTCGCACACCGCTCTTTTTTCAGCAGCGCGAATCTCTGCTAACTTTTGCCTGTCCTCATTCTCCCAATCTTTCTTGCACCGTGAGTGCAAGTGCCTTTGCTTCCTGAGCATTCTCCGAATTGCGCTGTTAAACCACGGTGGGTCTTTTCCGTCCGTAACCCACATTTTCGGCATATACTTGTCCAATGCGTGATTTATAATGTGTTTAAAATATGCCCGTAATACTTCCACGTCCATCGTACCGGAAGTCAATGAAGTCGATTTATTTATTAAGTGGGATGCTAACAACTGCTTATCTGCTCTTTCTAGTAAGAATACTCTGCTAGCCTTCTTCACCAAGTTTTTAACTTTCGTAACCATAGTCGTAATGACAACATCATGATCACTAATCCCTGTCTCAACACTGACACCGTCAATGAGGTGTGGTCTATTTGTGGCTACCAGATCTAAAATATTTCCATTACGCGTTGGCTGTCGATTTAGCTGCTCAAGACAGTTTTCGGATAATGTGTTCAAAAGTAATTCACACGACGGCTTGTCTGTACCACCTGTAATGAATCCAGACATCCCAGTCTATACTACGTAGGTTGAAGTCGCCTCCGACTAATATAGCATGATCCGGGTACTTCTGCGATACAGAATGTAGACTCCCTTTGAATGATTCTAGAACTGTGATGGTGGAACCTGGTGGCCACTAATAACAGCCCACAATTAACTTTATTTCCCTAGCCCTGTTAAACGTGTCCAGATAACTTCACAATCACACTCTACTTCGACCTCAGTAGACACAATATTTTTGTGAACTGCAATGAAGACACCACCACCTCCTACGGTGTCTAATCTGTCTGTCTGATACACGTTCCAACCCTCACTAAATATTTCAGAACTTCCTATCTCAGGGTTCAGCCAGGTCTCAGTTCTGAGAATAATTTGCACGCCACACGCTTCCTGGTGGGCAGTAAACTTTATTCTGAACACACTGGAAATTTACTGCTAATATCTTGATAGCTGAAGTGTCTTTACACAGAGCGCGTCCTGATTTCTCTGCCTGCACGTCGACTGGTGAGTGTTCATCAGGACACCTCGCACTACTGCCTAGCCTAAAAAAAAACCCATGTGCATGCCACAAGTACTCTGCTACTGGAGTAGCCGCTTCCATTGCGTAGTGTACCCCTGACCTATCTAGGGGCGCCCCACAATTTCCCACCCAATAGCGCAAGTCTAGAAATCTGCTGCCGAGACCGTCACAGAGCTGACGAAGCCTCTGCTTGAGACCCTCCACTCGGCTCCAAACCATAGGACCCCGATCTACTTGGGAACAATGCTGCAAATAGAGAGCTCTGCTTGCACCCCGCCCGCGAGGCCAGCGGTCTTCACCAAATCCGCCAGCTGCCCGTACGAACTGAGGATCGTCTCAGAACCCGAGCGACAGGCATCATTGGTGCCAACGTGAGCAACTACTTGCAGATGACTGCACCCCGTACACTCGATAGCCGCAGGCAAGGCCGCCTCCACATCTCGGATGAGGCCCCCCGGCAGACAGACAGAGTGCACATTGGAATTCTTTCCAGCCCTGTACGGTATTTCTCTAAGAGGCTCCATCACCTGCTTAACATTGGAGCTCCCAATAACCAGCAAGCCTTTGCCCCTGTGTGCCTGCTCGGGCCCTGCTGAAGGAGCGGCCACCTGCCCACTGACAGGACGAACGGCCGAGGCCAGCCTCCACATTGGCCCTCCGCCTCGAGCGACGCGAATGCGTTGCAGTCCGCCACTCACCCTGAGATGAGTCCTTTGCTTTTTCGCAGTACCTGCCATTTCTCAGTACTTCTCTGTTAAGGTTTCGGACACCAGGGGTAAACGGGACTGGGTATGTTGCCGTCTTGCTTGTACCACATAAACAGGAAGTGGAGCTGCCGCCGTTCATTTAGGACACATGTCTAATAACAGATGTCACTGTCGTTTGCTGCCGCACATGTGCGCACATGATCAGCACTTCCGCATGTATGCACACTCATTTCCACTTTGACCTTTTTAATACATGACACATGGTCGTGTGACTGTTTTCATTTCTGAAGAAGTCCTAAGTACGATATATGTGAATGTGATGCTTTCAGTTTATCTTGTTCTCATCGTGAAAGCTGGTTAGTCCAAAGACTGTGTTTATGTATACATTTTCTGGGAATTACCTTTCATTTTGAGTAAAGAGGTCCACGTGACAGTTTTCGATTATGCTCCGGTAGCGCCGAAAATACGCTGTTGCGATCCCGCAGTTGCTATACTCAAATTCCTATGTTTCATGCTGTCCATCCACCCTACACTTTTCGTCAGACTCTTTTTCCGCGCCCTTTATAATGTTGTTGGATGGCAAACCTCGCTCCACCAGCACTGCTTAAATTATTCATTTCTTAGGTGCGTTATGCATTATCACTGAAAGACCGCCAACCCGGGCATCCGCCTATATTCCGCCAAGCGTCAGCAGCTCGTGGTCTTGCCATAGTGTTCTCGGTTCCCGCGCTCGGAGTCCCGGGTTTGATTTTCGGCGAGGTCAGGGATTTTCTCTGCCTCGAGACGATGTTGTGTGTCCATCATCATGTCATCATCATTGGCGTCAACTGAAAATGATTTGCAATACGGCGGCCGAACTCCCACGCGTGGGGTCTCCTGCCCAACAGTGCCAAATGATCATTTCATTTCATTCCGCCATGTCACTAGAAAGCCAGCACACTATCTACAAAATCACGAAACCAGCACCATACTTGAATAGTGACACATTACTGATTGTGAGCACATTCAGACATTAATTACAAATTCACGTGGTAGTAATGCAGAAGCAGAGTTGACTTTTCCGTTAATTCCCCGTGTAATGCAGCCCATAGACCTTCGTCGCTACCTCAGCGAATGAATGTTGTTGCTAGCGCCGAGGAAAGTTGGAATTTTAAACTCTCCCACAAGGACCAAAGACACTCTAAAGTTAGTACATACAGCACTGCGTAGGACGAAGTTCGAACATAATGTAAGAGGTAGGACTGGCAGCTTGCATTACCAAATATAATTTTTTCTTCTGTTTGACACAGTTGCACTCAAAGATTTTGATTTGTGGGGACAATTTCTACATCCCCCCTGCGGGTCCAGGGTAAGAATAGGCCCGAGGTATTCCTGCCTGTCGTAAGAGGCGACTAAAAAGAGTTTCAACCGTTTCGGCCTTCCATGTGATGGTCCCCCTTGGTGTTTGACCTCCATTTTTCAAAATTCTACAGAAGTACGAGCCTTTTGGGGAAGGACGCCTTATGTGGTGTACCACTGGTCGTCAGTGCACTAAGACCTTGGCACTCAGCATTGTAACGGCGTTGTCACCATACCCACTATTCCTCAAATAGGGCCTAAACGCCTGATGGGTTGTACAAGTTATGCCCATAGTGCGTCCCCATCTGCACCTACGATCATGATGGACTTTCCATGGCACCCGAAATCCAGCACGGTAGCCAGCCCGTTGTGGTGGGGTCGTCATGTACCCTCTAGGTTGTAGCCCCCTAACAACACAGGGATCGTACTGCCGATACCTGAGCTGCACCCTCCCGATGTCGGCCAAGGAGTAGATGCCCGTCTCCTTGGGGCATCAGGACTTCCGGCAACGGTCATCCTGCCAGGTGGCCCTTGCTGAGGCTGGGTGGCGCCCGTGGGGAGAGCCCCTGGTTGGAGTGGGTGATATCGGGGCGGATGTTTCGCAGATGAAACGTCAACACGTATCAGGTCGCTCTGCGAGGGGGACGTTCTCCCGCAGAAGGTAAAGGTGATGTGCTACCGGTGCGACGTGCGACCTTACGTCCCGCCTCCTGTGCGCTGTTTTCGGTGTTTGCGCTTTGGGCACATGTCGTCACGTTGTGAGGCTGAGCCCGTTTGTGGCGATTGTGGACGTCCTCTTCGTGAGGAACATAAATGCACCCCCATTGTCCTGGCATCCACTCGCCTAGATCCTTAGACTGCCCCGCGTATCAGAAGGAGAAGATTCAAGAACTCAAAACTTTCGATCGTCTCTCTTATTCTGAGGCCAGGAAGAAGTATAACCGCCTCTATCCTGTGACGTTGACCACTTCATTTGCCTCAGTCGTCTCCACTCCTTCCACGGTATCCTCATCCCTATCCTGTCCCCCCTCCACCTCCTCCCCCCATCCGGGGTCTGTGCCTTCGCCTCCCTTCCAAATCCTCCTCCCCCGCGGCCCCCGCCCCCTCTGCCCCAGGGGCCACCCTTCCTCATCCCCCCCCCCGCCGCCTGAGAAGCGATCCTCTTCTCAGGCGTCCATCGGGGAAACGTTCCAGACCCCAGCTTCCGAGGTCCGGCGTACCAAAACGGACCCCGCGCGTGAGGGCCTTCTTCGGGTCCAGCCCACCATCCTGTGCCTCCTCGGACTTCCAAGAAGGCCTCCAAGAAGAAGTCTCTATCCCCCTCTCCACCCCAGCGCGTTTCGTCTGACGCTCAATCCGTGAGTCGCTGCTCCCGGCCGTCCTCAGTTTCGCCGGACGCTCTGCTGCCAGGCGCTCAGCTGGCCTCCCGTCGGCAATGATGCTGCCCCTCTTACACAACCCGGGACAGTGGCCGCAGCTGGCGACGACTCGATGGAACAGGATCCGCCTCCCGCCGGTTGTAGCGTTGTTCCCTCGTTCCCCCGTCACGTTCCCCCTCTTTTTTGACCAGCGATGGCCTTGTTACATTGGAACATAAGAGGTATTCGATCTAATCGGGAGGAATTACAACTGCTCCTCCGCCTGCACTGTCCGCTCGTCCTTGGTCTCCAGGAAACCAAGTTGAGCCCGATTGACCGTATTGCCTTTACACACTATACCTCGGAGCGGTATGACCTCACCCCTGTGGACGGTATCCCAGCTCATGGTGGGATCATGTTGCTCGTTCGGGACGATGTCTATTATCATCCCATCCCATTGACCACCCCACTCCAAGCAATAGCTGTCCGTATTACTCTTTCTGCTTTTACTTTTTCAGTTTGCACCATCTACACTCCATCGTCATCCGCAGTTAGTCGGGCTGACATGATGCACCTGATTGTTCAGCTTCCTCCGCCGTTTTTATTGTTTGGCGATTTCAATGCCCATCATCCCCTTTGGGGCTCTCCTGCATCCTGTCAAAGAGGCTCACTCTTGGCGGATGTCTTCAACCATCTCAATCTTGTCTGTCTCAATACTGGCGCCCCGACTTTCCTCTCGGACTCTACTCATACCTACTCCCACTTGGACCTCTCGATCTGTTCTACCACTCTTGCCTGTCGGTTCCAGTGGTATGTCCTTTCTGACACCTATTCGAGCGACCACTTCCCCTGTGTCGTTCGTCTCCTGCACCACACCCCATCCCCACGTCCTTCGAGCTGGAACATACCGAAAGCTGACTGGGGACTTTACTCCTCCCTGGCGACCTTTCCGGACCACGATTTTCTCAGTTGTGACAGTCAGGTCGAATACCTCACGGCTGTTATCATCAATGCTGCCGAACGTTCCATTCCTCGTACTACCTCTTCTTCACGTTGCGTTTCCGTCCTCTGGTGGAATGAGGCTTGTAGAGACACAATCCGTGCTCGACGACGTGCTTTACGCACCTTTCGCCACCATCCTACGTTGGCGAATTGTATTGGATACAAACGGCTTCGAGCGCAATGCCGTAGAGTCATCAAAGACAGCAAAAAAGCTTGTTGGGCCTATTTCACCAGCTCCTTTAACAGTTTTACTCCCTCTTCTGTCGTTTGGGGTAGCCTGTGCCGGCTGTCGGGCATTAAGGCCCACTCCTCGGTACCTGGCCTGACCTCAGGTAATGAGGTCCTTGTTGATCCTTTGGCTGTCTCCAACGGCCGGTTTTTCGCGGAGGTTTCAAGCTCCGCCCATTACCACCCTGCCTTCCTTCCCAGGAAAGAGGCAGAAGAGGTTTGGCGACCTTCCTTCCATTCGCTGAATCTGGAAACTTATAATGCCCCCTTTACTATGCGGGAACTCGAACGTGCGCTTGCACTGTCCCGGTCCTCTGCTCCGGGGCCAGATGCCATTCACGTTCAGATGCTGGCACACCTTTCTCCGGCGGGCAAAAGCTTCCTTCTTCGTACCTACAATCGCGTCTGGAACGAAGGTCAGGTCCCCATGCGTTGGCGTGACGCCGTCGTTGTTCCTATACCCAAACCCAGGAAGGATAGACACCTTCCTTCTAGTTACCGCCCCATTTCTCTTACAAGCTGTGTCTGTAAGGTGATGGAGCGCATGGTTAATGCTCGATTAGTCTGGATTCTTGAATCTCGACAGCTACTTACCAATGTCCAATGCGGCTTTCGTCGCCTCCGCTCCGCTGTTGACCACCTTGTGACCTTGTTGACATTCATTATGAACAACTTTTTGCGAAGGCGCCAAACGGTAGCCGTGCTCTTCGATTTGGAGAAGGCTTAAGATACCTGTTGGGGAGGAGGTATCCTCCGCACTGTGCACAGGTGGGGCCTACGTGGTCGCCTGCCCCTTTTTTTCGATTCCTTTTTAACGGATTGAAAGTTTAGGGTACGTGTGGGTTCCGTATTGTCCGACGTCTTCCTCCAGGAGAACGGAGTGCCTCAGGGCTCCGTCTTGAGCGTAGCCCTTTTTGCCATCGCGATCAATCCAATTATGGATTGCATTCCACCTAATGTCTCAGGCTCTCTCTTTGTCGATGACTTCGCGATCTACTGCAGTGCCCAGAGAACATCCCTCCTGGAGCGCTGCCTTCAGCGTTGTCTAGACAGCCTATACTCATGGAGCGTGGCAAATGGCTTCCGGTTCTCTGAAGAGAAGACGGTTTGTATCAACTTTTGGCGATATAAAGCGTTCCTTCCGCCATCCTTACATCTCGGTCCCGTTGTTCTCCCATTCGTGGACACAACTAAGTTTCTAGGGCTCACATTGGACAGGAAACTTTGTTAGTCTCCGCATGTCTCTTATTTGGCTGCCAGTTGTACACGTTCCCTTAATGTCCTCAGAGTTCTTAGTGGTTTATCTTGGGGAGCGGATCGCACTGTCCTGCTTCGCTTGTATCGGTCCATAGTCCGATCGAAGCTGGATTATGGGAGCTTCGTCTACTCGTCTGCTCGGCCATCCCTCTTACGCCGTCTCAACTCCATCCACCATCGGGGGTTACGTCTTGCGACCGGAGCCTTCTACACTAGTCCTGTCGAGAGTCTTTATGCTGAAGCTGCCGAATTACCATTGACCTACCAGCGCCACGTACTGCTGTGTCGGTATGCCTGCCGGCTGTTGTCAATGCCCGACCACCCCTCTTATCAGTCCTTCTTCGCCGATTCTCTCGACCGTCAGTACAGGTTGTATGTGTCTGCCCTGCTGCCCCCCGGAGTCCGCTTCCGTCGCCTGCTTCGACAATTGGATTTTGCCCTCCCTACCACCTTCAGAGAGGGTGAGAGCCCGACACCACCTTGGCTCCAGGATCCGGTTCATATTTATCTCGACCTCAGCTCACTCCCGAAGGAGGGTACTCCGGCTGCAGTGTATTGCTCACGGTTTGTCGAACTTGTGCTCGACTTGCCGGTCACACCTTTATTTACACCGATGGCTCCAAAACTGACGATGGTGTCGGCTGTGCCTTTGTCGTCGGGGCCGCCACCTTTAAATACCGGCTCCTCGACCAATGTTCCAGCTTTACGGCCGAGCTTTTTGCTCTCCATCAGGCCGTTCAGTATTCCCGCCGCCACCGCCATTCATCGTATGTACTCTGCTCTGACTCACTCAGTGCTCTTCAGAGCCTTGGAGCTCCTTATCCGGTCCATCCCTTGGTTCAACGGATCCAGCAGTCCCTCCATTCTTTCGCTGATAATGGTGGTTCTGTCAGCTTTCTGTGGGTTCCCGGACATGTAGGAGTGCCTGGGAATGAGGCTGCGGATGCTGCAGCCAAGGCTGCAGTCCTCCTGCCTCGGCCAGCCTCCCATTGTGTCCCGTCATCTGACGTTGGGGGGGTTGTTTGTAAGAGGCTTGTGTCGTTGTGGTGGGATGCTTGGTCATCCCTCCAAGGATACAAGCTCCGGGCAGTAAAACTGCTCCCAACTGCTTGGACAACATCCTCCCGACCATCTCGGCGAGAAGAGGTCCTTCTGACCAGGTTGCGGTTTGGGCATTGCCGGTTTAGCCACCGCTACCTGCTCTCCGGTGACCCAGCCCCGCAGTGCCCTTGTGGACAGGCCTTAACAGTGCGCCATGTTTTATTGTCGTGTCCCCGCTTCAGTCAATCTCGTGTTGTCATGTCCCTGCCGTCTACCTTACCAGATATTTTAGCTGATGACGCTCGAGCAGCTGCTCGTGTTCTGCGTTTTATAACTTTGACTGGCTTGTCCAAAGACGTCTAACTTTTTTACTTATTTTATCTGCATCTTTGTCAGGACTTTCTGGTGTCCCCCCCCCCCCCCACCCCCCCTCCCCTTGAGTTTTACTAGATTCCATGTGCTCTAACAACAGTGACTGGGCGCTAATGACCTCAGTAGTTGAGCGCCCTTAAACCCCACCATGAAAAAAAAAAATTCTACATAACATTGTCCATCTCAAACACGTGCCTGCAAACAATTTATAGCTGTTAATGTGATCTTCACAAAATTTTTCATTCCAGAAAAAAGCAATAACTGGTATTTTTTTATTTGTATGGATTAGTAACGCTTATTCAGGTTCCAGTAACGTTACTAAGACAACTGGTGTAAGTTTCATCTAAACGTACTTGTTGTACAATATACTGAATACGACACTGCAGAGCCCGTGTTATTCCGAATCACAGTGCGAAGTTCCGCTGCATATGCGTGCGTCTCCAATGGAACAGGCACTACGGCGGCTACAGCGTGTACTCGTACATCTGTACAGGTGAGGCATTTTACCTGGAAGTCGTTTGCCTGATGTCGGCGAATAAATGCGATATTGCGACCGGTCGCGATAAGCGGGAGACACGGCTTCGAGTCCAGCTCCCACACAAACTTTCACTGTCGTCATTCCACTGTACATCTGACGGTTGTCCGTATTCGCGACTGCGGAAACGTGTCTCATATTTCATAGCACCTCTAGTCGCCGCTTCGCCCGTTCCTTCGGAGCTGCACAGGAACTTTGCATCGTAATTCAGAATACCACAGGCGCTGCAATAACGCAAGTAACAATGTTAGTCTGTATCCGTAAAGATGAGATTGTGGCGGTAACTCTGTCATTGACGCAAACTTCCGATTACCCTTCCAGAAAAAAAAGTCAAATGTAAATACAGCGCATAGAAAGAAGCAGAGCAGTGGGCAATTCCGTTGAGTTTTTAGTACTCAAAGCGACATCAGTGAACCCCTGTATCGTAGATCGTATCTCTGCTTAGCAACGTAAACAGAGATCGCAGTTTGGTTCGCACTGCTAAATAATTTAAAAATATATTTGTATTACGGACAGTTGTGCTTTGGGCAGTGTCCATTATCGTTCATAGCCTTTCGACAAGCAATTACACAAAAGTTTCGTTTGTCTGGGACCAGAATGGCGGCTTTTGCGGCCGTCCTGACCGGTCGCGCTGTGGCGCTTCTCTTTGGGTTTTACGACTTTACATTCAGTCTCTGCGTTACAGCGTTGTGTAAAATTGATTCTGGTGATGCAGCATTTTAGTTTCCATGTTTTCGCGAGCTGTGAACTGCTGACATGGCAACCGTGTTTCCCAGAAGGCTTACCCCAATATTTGGATTTGACAAAGCAGCCCGTAATGTTCAGTCAAGTTAACTCGAAACTCATGACTGGATCAGACGCACACTGCTTATTATAACTTGGAGCAATACTGCTTTTTTTTGAAGCTGCTTTCCTCGTTGGTGCTGGAACGGATTTTGCAGAAATTTGAAGGAAAAGCTGAATTCCGCCATCGCGATGATTCGGTGAGTAGAGTTACCATTTCAAATGCTGATGTTGATTATAAACAAGTCATAGAATTTAATTTCCCTCCTGAGGTAGAAAACTGCTACTTAAAAGACGTGTTATCTAAATAAGGTGACATCAGGCAAATTTGTAATGAACGATGGTCAAGCCAGCATAGATTGCAATGCTTTAGTGGCGTTTGTTCTGTCGATATGCATGTCAAACAAAACATTCCATCTCATATTTTGGTCTGTTGCTACAAAGTGGACCTTATATACAATGGACAGACTTTGACTTGTCATATATTAAAGTGGGCATCTCCGGCAAAACGGTCCAAAAAAGTCTTTGTATTGCAGAATAATTTACAACAGCGTAAAAGGTTAACACTGGCTGATCTTGTGACCGAAAATCAATGACAGGTGGTGACCTTTCCAGCATTACGGGAAATGTGGACGACGGGCCACAAAATACTCTTGAAGCATTTCCACCTTTACTCAGGAAAGACACTGCGGACAATCCGGCTGGAAAAAGTAGTATAGCCACTAACAAGAGACGTCGAACTTGTAACGGCAGTAGCACAGGCGAAGAAGATATCAGACTGTCGCTGAAAGCTGTAGGTGACATTCAGAAAACAGTACTGGGAACTACTGTTTCAGACAATATTGTCAGCATAGATTCAAACTCTTGAGTCAAGTGCATCAGTAGACAAATGGAATCCGCCACCATCACCCGAACAGGTCAAAGTGACACTACAGTCCCATTCTGTAGCGCTTTGCGCGCCAGTAGATGGCAATGCGCTCATCTTGGTGACGCCACAGCCCCGCGCTGCAGTACCCGTACGTCAACCAATGCAGACAGATTCACTCGCAGATGCAACTGAAACCAAACGTGACGAGGTTGCGAGTGATTGTCAACAACAGGCGACGTCACAGCCCAAATCCCAAGACGAAGAAGCGGAGTTTTACAGCAATAACACACAAACAGCAAACGAAAGTGATCATAGAAGTTATACTTTGTGATTTATCTGCTTGCGCCTTCATGTTTACTTATTAAGATTACATATAAACATTTATTTGCTTATGCTGATATGATGCTAATGACCTGTTTATTATGATAGATAACATATTTGCTGCCTTGCTTATGGATTGCATATTTACACATTTCTGTTTTGTTGTCATAACTACTCTTCAATTTAGTATATAGAAATGCTGATATACTGTGTACAAACATAGAGACTAGGTTACACTATGGTATTAATTGTAGATTGTTCGCTTGGCAGAGCCTTGTTATAGGGATTGTGCTGCATCCACTTGTTGACATTCTGTTCTCTACTGGTATATTTACTCGCTATTGCATGTTTTGCTTACGCTCAGTGCCTTATATTTTTAAGATAAGAAAATGAACTGCTATAATTCGACGAACGACATTAGTAAAAGAAAGTCATAGAAGTCACATGAGCTGAGGTTTTATGGAAGCTGTATAAATTTATGCTAATAGGAAGGAAGCTAACGACATGACAGACCAAAACTAGGTTTAGACCATTGACAGTATTACACTGCATTTTCGTGAGCAATTGAAATAGGAAGTGACAATTGACACAAAAAATACTCCACATGTTTGCTTCTGCTATGATTCTTGAAGTGGTGTACACACTGTGAAATATTATGATCATTCACACTCCGTAATCGTACTTAATTACTGAGAGTTATTCGAACTAAGTCTGTTAGAGGTCATGTATGCATTTCTTTTATTTAATGATGGACAAGGAACCAAAATGTATCTTATAATTTATAATGAGTAGAAAATTTGGGTCAGATGGATTACACAGAGGTTGTGTGTGGACACTGTGTCTTCGGATTGCATGGGATGCTGAATTGAAGTTGCACTAGGATTTTGTCTGTACTTGTTCGAGGAGACTGACTAGAGGAAAGAGTTGTTATGGAAGTGAAATGATATTGGTGCTGAGGTTTATATGTATAGACGTATTATTGAGGTATTGAGATTATGTGAAGTTGATGATTATTCGAGTTTTGTGGACAAGAGGTAAGGTAAATGAGGTATTATTGAAGTTAAGTGATGATTATTGGAGTTTTGGTGGATAAGAGGTAAAGTAAGTGAGGAGCATATTTTTTTTTTTTGTTGGTCCATATGGAACAAGGAGGATGAAGATGGCAGACTAGAACACTCAAGTAGAAAGAAGATTGCCTACACACACACTTTGTCAAATCGCCAAGCAGTATATACTTTTTTTTTGAGAGAGGAAGCATTTGCATATCTTGGTACACTGACAGTTGTTCAGCAACCGTACATTTTGATCTGGCTTGGCAAACATTGGTCTTGACATGATGACTATGACGTTGACTTAACTATTATTGACTGTTATACATTGCTGCCACTACTACTTGATACACAGGATGAACATAAAATTTTGACAGAATTGCATTTACACAGTTAACACTATTCAATTACACAGTAGCACTAATGTGGATGAAAGATGAGTGAGTGTGTTTTGTGTGTTTTCCTTTTATAATCCCAGAGAAGCGATCCCAACCTATCTCCTAAATATTATTTCACTTGTTTGTTGTGGCTTGCACTGACACCCACAAATATTATAGGTTAACTGTTATTATGTACTGTAATAGTTAATGTGACAATTAACTGATATCATTTGTGTGTTTATTATGATTTGTATGTTTAGTGTAAGAACATTGATTATATTTTGTTAAAGAAATTGTATGTGCATTCAAACTATTGTTCATGACTGAACTGTCTCAGTAGTTATGGTGAATAGTATGGACTGTTACTTGCACCTTTTCTACATGATTGGTGCTACAAGGATATGTTTAATTTCTGCTGATGAACTGTGTGATCAGTGATTGTAAAAAAAATTATGGACTGTTACTTGTACCTTCTCTACATGATTGGTGCCACTAGGACATGTTTAATTTCTGCTTATAAACTCTGATGAACAGTGTGATCAGTGATACTAGATTTTATGGAACTGCTTCTGCTGAGAAATGTGGCCTGTTGCTGTGTGCACCTGATCAACATTGCTGGTGCCACTAATGGACTGCTTCTACTGAAATGGTGTTACTTGTTGGTGTCTGTACCTACTCAACATTTCTGGGTGCCACTGATGGACTGCTTCTACTGAAATGAAGTCACCTGTCGCTGTGTGCACCTGATCAACATTGCTGGTGCCACTAATGGACTGCTTCTACTGAAATGGTGTTACTTGTTGGTGTCTGTACCTACTCAACATTTCTGGGTGCCACTGATGGACTGCTTCTACTGAAATGAAGTCACCTGTTGCTGTGTGCACCTGATCAACATTTCTGGTGCCACTAATGGACTGCTTCTACTGAAATGGTGTTACTTGTTGGTGTCTGCACCTGCTCAACATTGCTGGGTGCCACTGATGGATTGCTTCTACTGAAATGAAGTCACCTGTTGCTGTGTGCACCTGATCAACATTTCTGGTGCCACTAATGGACTGCTTCTACTGAAATGGTGTTACTTGTTGGTGTCTGCACCTGCTCAACATTGCGGGTGCCACTGATGGACTGCTTCTATTGAAAAAATGTTACTTATTGGTATTTGCACCTGTTGACCATTGCTGGGTGCTACTGCTGGAACTGTCAACTGCTTATTCTTGGGCTATGGAAAGCGTTTATGTGAATATTTGTATAAACTGATTTTTTGTGTATTACTGTTTGTGGAAAGTTATGAGACTCTTACCTGCACATATTCGTCATTGCTGACGCTATTGATTGAACTGTTTAACCACATAATACTTGTATAAACTGTTATGTAAAGTCACATGTATGAAAGAATTTGTATTGCTTACTGTATTCTATATAATAGGTTATTGAAAGGTCAGTGCAAAGCCAAAATTTTATCTAGTTATATGATATTTACGTATTAATATTATCTTTTATTTTTGTCTATATTTTTTTTGACGAATTTGGTGGTATTTTCACCACCAATGCTGGCAAAAATACCATCAAATTCTAGCCGTGGAGGAAGGGCATATGAAAGGTGGCTACACTGAGCCACAGCGCCAGAGATCGCTAGAGAGCATTGTTCCGCCGCCTCCACGGGAAGTGATTATTGAGATGTCGTAGAAGTCAGTGCTTGTCGAGGACTCGTAGTAGTCAGTTCGTGTTCAGATGTGCTAGTAGAGAGTGCTTGCTGAGATGTGATACTGAAAGGTTCTTGTTGAGATGTGGTAATAGCGAGTCGGTGTGGAGATATATTGTAATTATGAGAGTGATTTTGGTCAATATATGAAGGTAACGAAACTTGATTTATTTTTCATTATTTCCATGTTTTAAATAATGCGTCATTACAGGTTCAGTCAACAAAGCATCTGGCTTGTGTTCTTGTATTAGAGTGTAATTCTGGTTTTGTTGAGTAATTATGGTATTCTTATTTTCTTTAATTAATTCAGTATAAATGATATTTATAAATTCTTGTGTTATTGAAGAAGAACCGTGCCAGATGCGTACGTTGAGTCATACTTCCACACACAGAACAGTTACACTTGTGCTTTGGTTTCGTAGGTTTTATAGTTGCTGGGGACTTAATTAATTAATTGTGTTAATGAAAATTTCCATTTCATTCTTTGTTATTGTTCTAAGCAGTCAGATTGCGTAATAATAACAGTCAGGGCCAACCGCTTACGAGACACAGCGTAAACGGATAAACAGCTACAAAAAAAAATAAAATTATTTTCATTACATTTAATTAAGCCCCCATGCAACGTATACCTTCTTGCCTTCCAGGAAATATAAACTCTGTCTTTACTACCTAAAAGTCTGTAAAAGCTAACGTCAACAGGACTTACTCAGCTCGATGTTATGCTACAGAGCACACTTCGAAAAACGGAGAATGTTCTCGGTTCGTGATTCGCCCCTCTAGTTTTATTCATACGAAATAGGAGCATGTTCTTTCGTTTTAGCGGCTTCTTCCACTCATTTACTCAAGCTGAGAAATTTCTCCGGTGAAGTATATTTTCCGGCTCGCTTTATTCGCTCGAACCTGGGACTGTTCTCCACAATTTCGAGTATAAAGTACATTCTCCGTTTTATTCAAACAACCGAAGGTCGCGATTCTGTAAGTTGCACCAAACCATGATGACGCACACTTAGAGAGGTAATTCGGCTCAGAAAGTTTTCGCTCTGGTCGGCGGCAAGCACAGGACGTCCAGCAGGCTGTTTCAGAAACTGTTACATTATTCAATCTGAAGCTGCAAATCGAAATGTACAATTCTGTCCCAATCACAGCAATACTAGTTGTGACGAACGTTTACCCCACAGGAGGCAATGTTCTGTTTTTGTACGACGTTAATACCGCATACCTGTCAATTTCTGCGGGTTTTCGGCAGAATCGGGTCGGGCCAAGAGTTATTTAGGTCCTTTCCAATTAATGGCGTCCAACACTGGGTTGCCAATCGCCAGAAACGTTGTATCAGATAGTGTTTCCGTGTTTGTTCCTGTTTCCTTTCTCTTTAATCTTCCCTCCTCCCACTTTGGGATTCTGAGATCGACCCCTTTTCCTCTCCCGTTTTCCTCATCTGCGACGTCCCTGCTACAGTGCCGCTCTCACTCCAGCCTGGAGAACTGAAGTCGGCGTCTGAACGAGATCTCTGTCACGGCTGGAGTTTAGCGTGGAATACGACTGAGTAAGTGTTGCCAAGCTTAGCCCAAATTATGCACAACTTTTCTCCTGTTTTTTAATTTACGGTTTCCCAAGACAATTTGAAATTTAATATTCAAAGTTACTGCGACCCCATGTGGTGATTAAAGCGCTTTAAAGAGAAAGCGTGTAATCCATTTGGAGTTGTGGATGACAACAAGTCCAACACCACATTGCATTCGAGCACTGCTGATGGGGGGCGCCACGAACTTGTAAGTCATCTTCAGCCAGGTGTCGCGATACTTTTGACCACATAGTGTATGTGAAGGCATCGTCAAGATCTAAAATGGATGTTTCAGCATCAAGAAAGTGCTTAATGGTGTAAGTCAACGACAGACAGGTAGCAAATATGGTTTCCAGTCATTAAACAATCGAGCCACAGAATGAACATCAGTACAGTAGTTACATGTGTAATGAATCTGATCTGAAATTATACTATGGAAGATACTGGTTGACGTGGCCAAAGATGAATAACATGTCTATGTTGGACAATCCAAGTCCACAGGAAGATCATAGATACATGAAATCAAACATCTTTGGAAGAACTATGTCATACGTGAATACATTTATAAATAAATACATCTTTGGAAGAAGAGTGTTATCTGTGACCACAAGATGTACACATTATGGTTATAGCACAAAAATATGACATCATGGCGAAGGAAATACCCACATCATATACTGGTTTAAATGAGAAGCATGTCCATGTGTCATACATAAGCACGGTACAGAAAATTGCGAAAGTTTGCCTTTAAAATACTTTGCGCTGTAACCAATATGTTGCAGACCACTATAGTGTCAGGCCTATGACCTGAATGCCAAAGTTAACAGCGAAACGGATCAGCAGATCGAATTCGCGCAGTCTCTACTAATTCAGTTCTAGGGAGATGAGGAGCCGAGGTAACGTGGCAGTACTGCACTGGTGTTAAGGATGCGAATTACATTGGCACAAGGACGATAAGGACGCCTCATTTAATGATAAATAAACAGAAAAAAACAATGAACATATTCTAGTGCTCGATTTCACCCTCCGTTTTGACCGTAGAGTGAGAATTCACATGCACAGAATTTATTTTCTGTTGTCGACACACCTTGCCACAGTGATTGTGTATTCTTGGGTTGGCATAGGTTTGTGCGTCAAACGTCCTATAAATTTTGAATGTCGCCAAATCGTTAGTTCACGTAGATTCCAATCGTATGTGCTGTGTATTAGGGACAGGCGTTTTGTAGAGACCATAACAACTTGCATTTGATACCTGGAATAAATTGATCTCACAGTTTTTATGAGCAAAATGAGCAGACATCACGTCGCAGCACCGTCACGTCAGCGTGTATTCACACTGTCTGTCACGTCATGTAACGTCAATTCGCTTAGTCCGTGTCAGAGTACAGTATTTCAATTGAGGAACTAAGGTTATGAATGGCCAAAGCAAACCTCATAACTTGTGTTCTTGATCAGTCTTGTTTGCTGAAGTGCTGAGGCGTGAAGCAACACCTCAAAACATCGACATTTCTATGTTATGGGTGAGTGGGCGTCTCTTCTGTTATTGCCAAACCTAGATAATTTTTCGCTTTCAGATATCTCGCATTGCTTGTGTGAGAACATCCAGTGCCAAAAACCTCCAAGTCGGCATCGAACATTTACAATTTGCCACGAAATCAAAGCACAATAAGAAAATGAAGAGTAAAAATTACAAAAGCACAATATCCACTACTATACAACGAGTTAACTTACGCTGACAGCAGATGATGATACAGTCGACACTTCATTCCCTGGAAACCTTGACCTGCCGTGACGTGACGTGACGTGACGTGACGTGACGGTCTGTTGACGACTGGTCTGAATGCCGCCATTTCAAATGCATTGTGGAATGTTTTCACATGACGAGACTTGACGGCATCCCGAGATCATGCGACAGTTTCAGCTTAATGTTGACAACATGCACACCACGCAATGCTCACACTAGACATTTTTCTACTCTATGGCTTTGATCGACGTCATATCTGACTCACAGATGCTAGCTACTTAGAGGCGAGATCTAAAGGCAATGATGTTCAACCCTAAACCAAAGAATGTATCACAAAAAAGACAGATAATGTACACACATACAATAAAATTCGATTGCAGCTCATGCGATTAATTACATAGCTATAAGCTATATTGCAAATAAATTGAGCTAACAAAAAAGAAAGTAACATAAAAAACATACATGCATGAAACAAATTATCACAGTTCACGTGTGCAAGTGAAAGCACCATGCATGTCCTTTAAAGTCCACTACAATATCACTCGTAGTAAACTCGTAATTTACATCTACATGGACAGTTTGCAAATCACACTTACGTGCTTGGCAAAGTCTTCATCGAACCATTTTTCACAATAATCCTCTATTATTCCAGTCTGAAACAGAATGCGGAAGAAACGAACAGATATACCTTTCCGAGCGAGACCTGACTTCCTTATTTTATGATGATGATCGTTTCTCCCTGTGGATGTCGGCGAAAAAAAAAATTCTTTCGCATTCGGAGGAGAAAGTTAGTAATCGAAATTTCGTGGTAAGGTTCTGCCGCAACGAAACATGCCTTTGTTTTAAATATGGCCGCCCCAAATTCTGTATCATGTCAATGACACACCCTCCCCTATTTCTCGACAATACAAAATGTGCTGCTTTTCCCTGAACATTCTCGATGAAGTCCTTTAATTCTACCTGGTAATGATCCCACACTGCACAGCAGTATTCTAGAAGAGGACGGACAACCACAGTGTAGGCAGTCTCTCTAGTAGATCTGTTGCATCTTCAGGCAATAAAACGCAGTCTTTGGTTCTCCTTCCCCACAATATTTCCTATGCGTTCTTTCCAACTTATGTTGTTCGTAACGGTGATTCCTAGGTATTTAGTTAAATTTCCGGCCTTTATATTTGACTGATTTATCGTCTAACCGATTCCGTTTAGCACTCATGTGGATGACCTCACACTTTTCATTATTTAGGATCAATTGCCAATTAATACGAATTGTGAACTCTGTGACAGAAAATCACGAATCAAGTCACAGTTCAGCCTGTGACGATATTCCATAACCACGCAATTTGAGTACAAGCCGCTTGTGAGGTACAGTGTCAGATGTCTTCTGGAACTCTAGAAAGACGAAATCAATCGGAAATCCCTTGTCAACACCACTCAATACTTCGTGGGAATAAAAGCTAGTTGTGTTGACTGTGTGTTAATAGACCGTTCTCTCCGAGATAATTCATAATGTTCGAACACAATATATGTTCCAAAATCCTGCTGCAAATAGACGTTGGTCATATGGCCCTGTAAACTGATGGATTACTCCTACTGCGTTTCTTAAGTATTGGTGTGACCTGTGCAAGTTTCCAGTCTTTGGGTTACGAATCTTTCGCCAGGGAGTTTCAACACTCAGTTTCGCTACGACAATCCTGTGTTCACTGATCTCAGTATATGTTTTGGTGCTCGTTATGGGAAAGTGGGTGTTTCGGGCAGGGACAATTTAAAATCAAACACAACAATGGCAAAATGTCATAGTTAGGAACATATGGGAAACGGATAGATACAGACTTCAGACAGAACAACGCAAGGGAATTCTAAAAAGTTTTCAAAGCAGTAATAACAGGGTACAAGCAGTTGTACTTCAAAGATTCAAAAGGCAAACTGACTACCAACAACAAACACAACTCTGTATTACTAGCAAAATGCTTCAACAACCTTCTAAACTGCGAGGAACCAACACAAAGACAATCTTTCAGACAGCCTCAAAAGGAAATCCCGCCTTGAGAGCCATATAACTGCATTAGACTCAACAATACAGTGGCCAACCGAAAAACAACAGGGCGCCAGAAGAAGACGGGAGTATTGGCTGAGATGTGAGAACTAGGAGGGAGCGGGCAGCTGAAACCTTTTACGAGGTTACGAAATACTGCTGGGAGAAAGGAGGAGTACCGGACGCCTGGAAGCAAGCCACAATCCATCCGCCACGTAAGAAGGGAGACAGGACAGGCACACACATATGTTGTTCAAATGTGTGTGAAATCTTATGGGACTTAACTGCTAAGGTCATCAGTCCCTAAGTTTACATACTACTTAACCTAATTATCGTAAGGAGAAACACACACACACCGGTGCCCGAGGGAGGACTCTAAACTCCGCCGCGACCAGCCGCACAGTCCATGACTGCAGCGCCTGAGACCGCTCGGCTAATACCGCACGGCACCCACATCTACCGACCTCCCTACTGAGTGAGACAGAAGACCAAGGAGAACGCACAACTGGCGAGTACCAAGCGGGGTTGAGGAAAAATAGTTTTTCCCCAGTGCAAAATCTTAACTTGGAAACACAGAACAATGAAGAACCTCAACACAGTCGTTACATTCACTGATTTCAAAAAATCTTACAGTTCTGTAATAGAGTTTCCTTAACACTGGAAGAAGCAGGTGCTGACAAAATCAGCAGACAGCCAGTCAAACAGACATTTACAGACACAACTTCATAAGTTAAACTCCTAAGGAAATTTCTGAAGCCTTCAGAACTGACACAGGAGTCCGGCAGGGCGACGGCGTCTCACAGATCCTCTTCAGTATGATCTCAGACAAGGTCACGAGAGAGAGGAATAAAGAACTACAAGAGAAGAACATCGACCGAATCCATCTAGTAGAAAGGGCAAGAACTGACGTGGAATGTCTTGTTTCTTTTTCTGGCTGTATTGCTATGATTTCTAAGGATAAAAGAGATGCAAAGATAATGATAGGAACACTGTACAAAATTGCATCTCCAACCTGACTGCAAATACCGAAAACGAAAACAGAATGCATTGAACATAAACACAATAGAGAAAAATATATACAAACACAAGATGGAAACGTCCAAAGAGTTGATAAGTTTAAGTATCGAAGAGAATGGATACAATCAAATGGGTTAGATAACACTACAAGCAAAGTAAGATCGAGGAAAATTGAATAAGCAAACAAACTCACCCAAAACCGATTTAATAAAAAATCAGTATCATTCCAGGCAAAAATTTAACACCACGCAACAGTAACTACACCGGATGCACCATGCAGATCTAAATGCCTAACACCGAGTACAAGAGGTGAAGGAGAAGAACTGGAAATGCAGAAAGACTTCAGGGCCACAAAAGAACTAAACTAATAAATAGCTTGACGAAGAGGAGAAATCAAGAGCTATAGGGAAATATAGGAACAGTCGCAGACACAATAAGAAAGAGGAGATGAAAGTTTTACGGTCATTGTACGAATGACTACTGGCTATTGGATAAAAATTTTAATCTCGTATTTCCAAATTAAAAAACATCACGAGGTGACTGGAACAGCCAAGAAAGGACATGACGAAACCGGACGTCACAGAAGACACCAGACAAGACGGGGAAAATTTCAGGCTACAGGTCAGTAGTGCAACATTTCTTGTCCGACAACAAAACTCACATCCTAGGAGGCTGATGTGAAATGAACAGAGCCAGGCCGCCAGCCAATGCATAAAGAGATTCTGGGAAGAAGAGAAACGACGTACCATTGTCTTAGGTTCCAAGCTATCTATAGTTGATCAAATTCAATTATAAAAAAATAGAAAACTTAAAGAGGTCATAAGCAGGAAATAAGGAGAAATAAACACCGAATTCCAAAAAGAAGCACTGCAGAGGTAAGGAAAATTCACAAAAAGTGACAAATGTTCGAACCGGTCACGAGAATTGAGTTACATATTTCAGTTCAACATATCGAGTCCAAGTTTCATTATTTTCAGCGTTTTTGCAATTGGTTAGTGCTGTTCTGTGTCACTGTATTTCTGTTGCTACTGTCGCATTCTGTAGTACTCCGACAAATAAGAAATTCTGGAATCCATAACTAAACTTGATCTAGACAACTCAAGTACAAAGACAAGAACCAAAAAAAAAATCCTAAAATGTAATAACAATACACACTTAATGAAATGTCAGGGAAAATAACGCACCGTGCAGCAGAGAACTACAAAAAAAAATGGCTCTGAGCACTATGGGACTCAACTACTGAGGTCATAAGTCCCCTAGAACTTAGAACTACTTAAACCTAACTAACCTAAGGACAACACAAACATCCATGCCCGAGGCAGGATTCGAACCTGCGACCGTAGCGGTCGCGCGGTTCCAGACTGTAGCGCCAGAACCGCTCGGCCACCAACGGCCGGCAGAGAACTACAATTTACCTGTATAGGCCTGGCTGTCCTCTTATAGTCTCCTGCCTAACCTCACCCTCATAAATCGTGCAGTTTGCGGAAAAATACAGCCAAATATTCGTGGGAATCAAGATTATAAATATGCGAGCTAGCCGTTCCATTCGCACCAATTATGCTGTTCTTTCGATTCCTACCCGACCTCACTTTCGGAAATCATATCTTATTGGGAAAGAAGTAGCTAAATATTTTATAGGAACCAACATTAAAAATACGATTGCTGCTTGATTCACTGGCATCAGTTTAAGCTGCGCGCTTAGGTTGCCGTGCTGCCTAACCATACTCTCGGAAATCGCGACATATTTACAATAAACGGCACTGTTTACTTCAGGCACTGAGACAACCGCAGATAACATTTAATGACGGGACACTTTCATCTTTCGCATCGTAGACCGCTGATGTCACGACGTCGCTAGTCAAAGTTGACGGGTGGGATAGGACACTAGAATTGAACCAAAGTAGTACTTAATGCCTGAAATTCATATCTAGGCTGGTGGAAAATCTTCTAAAAATAAATTATGCCTTACGATAGGTCCAGGGAGGACGCGTGTTTCAAGAAACCATGGCGATGTGCTAACGTTGTCGAGCATTATCCAGTAGATCGAATGAAGAAAGCACTTGGCATGGTAGCTTTGTAGGAATATTTATAATCTGCAGACGCCCGATCTTTCTATAATTAAAAGATGCGTAAAATTAATCATTCTCCTACAGAGACTGCCTTAGATAGATTCGTACGAATAATCCGCTCTACTGATTTGTAAAATTATATTATTCTTAATATATAAGTGCTGTGTCTAAGATCTCCATATTTATTAGACATGCAGGAGTAGAGAATTAACGTTACGCATGCGCAGGAAGGTGCAGTCATTTCGGTGGCCGTGCTTTGGCAGACATCAGACGCTGGTCGGCGACTCGGCACAGACCGCTGCCGCTGCTCCGTGCTGTTGCCGCATTTCTCTGTCTCTGCAGACTCTGCTGGCAACGGGGACAGCAACAGCCGCCTTGCTCGCCTTTCGACTCAAACCGTTGCTGGGATACGGCGTGGGCCGATGACGAGAGCCGTGTATTGTCGACAACTGCGTCACGTCTTCATTTGTCTTGCTTACTCTAAGAGGGTACAGTTGATTGAACAATCATTTTTGAAAGGGCCTTAGTCCAAATTTTGACAAAATGAGTTAAGAGCGGTAACGGATCCTACACACATTGATACATTTTTTTTTTTTTTTTTTTTTTTTGTATGAGAATAGCTTTATTGTCGATACCTCAAATGTGTTACTGCGACTCGTTACAGCGGCATCATTTATGAAAGGGCTTTACTCCTGGAATAGTGCCCTTTCAATGGTGATCATACTGGCATGCCATCTACCGAATACTTAATGCACTTTATCTTTACGTTTCTCTTTCCGTAGTTGAACATGTAGATTAGTCTTACGTTCTAATTTAACTCCGTATCGCTACGCACGCATATTCCATGACATTTTACGGAAGTGACCGCTTCCACTGATTGTTCAGTATTTTCGTAATCACACACTAAAGTGTCTCCCAGTGTAATTACTCGCAACACGTCACATTTGTCTGTTTTGAGGGTTAACTGCCACCCGCTGCACCGAGCGTCGCTTCCTTGCACGCCTTCCTGCGTTTCGCTACAAATTTCACAGCGTACCGACTCGTCTGTATACACCAATGTACGCGTGAAGCCTCATTGAACTTCCGACTTTGCGTACTAGGCCATGTATATATGTATTATGAAAAGTAACGGTCCTATAATATTCGCCTGCGCCGGGCGCGAAGGTTCTTTTACGTCTGAAGACTTCTCAAAATCGGTTCAAATAGCTCGAGCACTATCCGACTTGACATCTGAGGGCATCAGTCCCCTAGAACTACTTAAACCTAACTAACCTAAGGACATCACACACATCCATGCCCGAGGCAGGACTAGAACCTGCGACCGTAGCAGTCGCGCGGTTCCGGACTCAAGCGCCTAGAACCGCTCGACCACAGCGGCCGGCCGGGGTTTGCATTTTCTGTCACCAGAGACGCCGCACAGAACACGTTTTGCAACCATAGTTTCAGCATGGGAAGCGGCTATTGTCTTAGCGTTGACTGAGTACAGAGAAATTCGCCGCAATTTATTGTCTCCGTGCGTGGAAACAGTGCAGCAGACATCGCCAGCTTCTCCGGCAGCACGACGGCAGTAATACGGTCCCGAAAAAAAACTAAGAAAACGAGTCGGTGGAGTTTCTCGTCCTCATCTGGATCTGTTACTCATGTGTAATTCGGCACGGACACGGACAGCGTCTGACGCAAGATTGCCTTTGTGAGCAATCCCGTTCCCAGCTGTAACGGAATTCTCAGCGGCAATTTATAAACACCGCCTGATTTTAATTGTTCGTTAATCTGACGCTGATGAATTGCACACCAGCGAACTCGAAAGAAATGCGATTCCAAACATGATTTGGTGAAGGCTTTTTTCTTTTCTGTTGGTAAATCGGGAGACTGTGTTTTCTGTGGGTTAAGGGAGAGAAGACAACGCACTTCCAGTCTCCTTCCGCAGCACTGAAACTTAAAACCGGAAGATTTAAACGAGATGGTCAAATCGCTTCATCGCCTTGTTAGCAAGGCGACCTCAGTTAATAGCGTCTCTGGTTAGGAAACGGAGATCGACAGCGAAAGTTTGCTGCCGTCACTGACTACAGAGGCTTCCTTAGTTCCCAGGGAAGCAGAGCACGCGGCGAGAGGTGAACGAGTGAGACGTCGATATATGGTGATATCAAGCGACTTCTCTCTCTCTCGACTCTGTGTATATCTATGCACAAGAGTAACATGATGTTGTCGTGTACGTGGCGGGATGAATAAGCATATGTGTCGGAACAAATAGGTGCTATCAGTTACTTATGAGCAGAAGGCAACGTAGCTTCGTATATGACCAATGTTAGCTGCTAAGTACTGCCTCCAGACGCATGTGTGGATACGTTCCAGAACTGTAATGTTCGATGTTTACATCGAAGCGCTGATCGGAACGAAACAGAAGAGACGTAGTATCCGTCATTCACAGAAATGTTCAGAGTACCAGAGACGCTCTCCTACATAAAGTCAGTGTACTAAACAGAAATTAAAGATTTTAATAGTACGCAGTAGTTGTAGCATAGCAGTTGTCTTTGCTGTAATTGTCCTGTGGTTTTCAAACTTTATATTCACTCCAATTCCTAGTAGTTTTCTACTACGGAGAATTGGTTCAAATGGTTCAAATGGCTCTGAGCACTATGGGACTCAACATCTCAGGTCATAAGTCCCCTAGAACTTAGAACTACTTAAACCTAACTAACCTAAGGACATCACACACACCCATGCCCGAGGCAGGATTCGAACCTGCGACCGTAGCAGTCCCGCGGTTCCGGACTGCAGCGCCAGATACGGAGAATTAAAACACGGCGGAGTGTGGACTCTAAATTCCGCATGAGCAACTACTAATCATACATCTCTCCTCTGTCGTCATCAAGTCTAATTGTTAAAGTACGTGGCCAGAATTTGTGATACGTTGCAGGCCTACTTCCCAGAGGCAGAAGCAGCTAGAACGAAAACACTTTGCCAACAGAGGTTGTGCGATTCGCATGCCGAGCAGAAAATAATGCGACGGAAATCTCTACGTTTGACGCTTGTAACCCGCGGTGTTCCAAACGATCGATTACGTGTACCCCAAATTTAAAGGTTTCGAAATCGTCTTAGACCTTGCCTTAGTGACAAGGGTGTAAGGACAAGCTCTGTCAATTGTAGGGCCGGCCTATGTGGCGCTGCAGAGTCGGTCGTAATAAACACGACGCGAGGTCCGTGTTATGACGTCACAGTTGTTTATCCCAGAACGAGGCCTGAAGCGAGGTGTTTAGAATTCTAAGTGTAAATTTTCTAAAGTAGGTGACTACATGTTCTTACGCGTTTCCACGGCGGTGAGGTGTCGGGTCAGCTTAAGCTGCAAGTGCTTGCCGACCATCACAAACACACGTGAAACAAAACTCGTTACGATTTAGCCAGTGACGAAAATTTGGAGACTCTCTTTCAAAAGGGAGAATGTCAAGCCAGTTGACTGCACAAGCTATGCAGCAATCCTGTTTCAGAATCCTTGTATGGGTTGAAAGTAGGGATGTACGTCGGTCGTCAGATCTAAGACTCTACGAATGGCGACGATTTTTGACACGACTGAACGTATTCTCTAACCCATTATTAGGATGTCCTGTAGCATAATAGAGCGTGTCACATGTATAGCTGAGGAAATTGCAAGAAAACTATATGCCTCCTGCCACACCGATATTTGGTATTGTCACTGTGGAAGCATTCAACTGAATGAGTCACAGCCCACCATGAAAAGGAATTCATCGAATAAGTAAACGTCTGCTGTCGTCCCACGTAAGAAGAATAGCCATCACAATAACAATGCGAGTTTTGGGGAATTTTCGATAACTCAGTTACTACATGGGTAACATTAAAACAACAAGGAGATCAGTCCAGAATGAGATTTTCGCTCTATAGCGGAGTGTGCGCTGATATGAAACTTCCTGGCAGATTAAAACTGTGTGCAACCATAAAAAACAGATGATGCTGTCAACTTGATTATTATATGTTCACAAGCAGTGGCTAGAGACAACGTATCCGCTAATCCTACTTAGATGATTAAGACTTCGCCTTGACTCCAAAGCAATTTTTCTATCCATTATATATGTCTTCAAAACCATGGAGTGTAAATACGTTCCACCCATTACAGCTGTTCCTATTCCGTACAACGCGTGTCATCAAAGTGAGCATAATAAAACTATCACATGTGTTAATTGGCTAGGATAAAAACATTGTGACGATTTCTACACATTGTTTTCGGGAGATTTTCTCACAGAATCGCCTCCTTCTCAGAAGCGTAGAGCTGGAGGCAGCTGAGACAGAAGGCCATCCACGAATGTGCGGAGTGCGAAACAGGAAGTGTGCGGATGCGTTACAACGGAGAGACTGGCCAGCGACCGTCGGTGTGAGCCACCTGTGGGAGTGGACGCGCGTCTGGCAACTGGAGCGATACGCGACCTTGTGCTGTGGGTTGATTTTATAAATGTAGTCGCCGCGTCAAATACGGATTCACTCTCATTTCGGTAATGAACTCGTGCACGTGAATATCTTTACCGTTCTCATTTACTTCATATAACCGCCAATGCTCGCGGGAGAGTTAAAACCGCCAACATTCCGCGGAGCAAACAGCAACAATCAGTCGCTGAGGCAGCGACAAAGCTGTGTCGGTTGCAGGAGACGGAAAGTTAACGAAAAAATAAGTTCAACTTTTACATTACTACTGTCTGCATTTGCGATTTACATGTAAATGTGCTCATAATCGGTACACGTTAGGTATGCGTATCTGATGCTGCTTTCGCGATGCGGGAACGTAATTTGAGACATAGGGACATCTTTACTCAAAATGAAAGGAAATTCACAGAAAATGTACGCATGACCACAGTCTCTGGACTAGCCAGTCTTCAGGATGAGAACAAGAAAAAATTAAAACATTACATACACTATTATCATACTTAGCCGACGTACTTCTTTAGAAATGAAGAGCCCGCATCTCGTGGTCGTGCGGTAGCGTTCTCGCTTCCCACGCCCGGGTTCCCGGGTTCGATTCCCGGCGGGGTCAGGGATTTTCTCTGCCTCGTGATGGCTGGGTGTTGTGTGCTGTCCTTAGGTTACTTAGGTTTAAGTAGTTCTAAGTTCTAGAGGACTTATGACCACAGCAGTTGAGTCCCATAGTGCTCAGAGCCATTTGAACCATTTTTTTTTTTAGAAATGAAGAAAATCACAAGTCCATGTTTAATGTTTGAAGATGTCTTAAAACATCAAAGTAAATGGAAAATGAGTAAAAAAATTAGTCACCACTTAATTAACGTAAGTATGTCGTAGCAAATGACATAATGATAGTCGAATTCTCAAGAGTCCATAGAAACTGCTGGAAACGGCAAAATGACGGAATGCGTTGGTAGCAACGTACAAATTTAAGATTACGTAGACGGTAAGTACGTGAAAGAAAATGCGGTAAGTTTAACCATGGTGTTACTATGTAAGATGTAAAATATCCTTCTTGATCACAAAAAGTCCCCTACCGAAGTTGTTAATGTATAAATGTCGTGACAAAAGCGTCTGTCACATTATTATGGGGCAACATATGAGCCGCTACAGCATCGGTACTAGTGAAACGAGAGACAATGCACCGACAATGAAACACAACTTAGCCCAATTGCCCTCATTTGTTGTATTTATTTACAGTTTTGACTGAAATGTGGTGAATTTTGCCTGAAGTCCTCCATGTAGGTATCTAATACCTGCTGCAAGTTTCCATTTTTCTTTACTCAGCAGTCAAGATGAACGGTACGACACAGACGAGGACAACACGGAACACAACATTCAGGTGAGGAAAATTTCGGAATCCGTTTTTCTCTAACCATGTGGTTATATGTTAAGCATTAATCGGCTTTGCTAGGGTCAACAAACGTCGATGTCCCGTGAATCATAATTTTTACACGCATGGTCTCTACAATACAGCTGTCCTTGACGAAGAGAACCTATCAGTCTTTGTGTAATATGAACGGGAGACATTAACAGATAGTGGACAGCACGGATTCCTGACAGACGCCGGTGAAATCAGTGGAAGACGAGGAAGGAACTGCGGGTAGATGGATGTTCAAAAGTCTCGTGCACGGCCATTGAAGCGTTCATAGCTGATTTGTTACGCGATCAGGATTACGATTGTTGTGGAAAGAAGTGGAAGATGGGCACTGCTGCAAACACATTTCACCAAAAAGCATCAGGCGTTTAGGCAGGGCGACAAAACTTGTCAGAGAGTGAACACACACTCACACCGCTGTGCACAGAGTCAGGGGGTGTCTTGTCTCCGGCCGCTGTTTGCCGTGGCCCTCGCCACTAAGCGAGGGGCTGGCTGTGGTCATAAGCACATTTCCAGGATCGATATCACAGAGTTTGCGTAATAAGACAGAACAGCTGTTGGCCGGTCGGCTTGGAAAGACGGCCCTATGTACTACGTAGTAGCAGTCCTACTATTTGACGTTCACAGGAACAGACTGAGTACCAGATACCCTTCCCTACGTAAGTATATTACTGGGAAATCGGAGATTCGAATACTAGATAACAATTCTATCATCGCAAATGTACCGCAGATGTGTTTTTCCCGTATTGGGCAGTGACTTCGAGGGAGTATGTAGATATACAAATCCCGCCAACTTGTGGTACAGCTTTGCGATGTCGACTGTTGAAACACGACGGATAGCACGTCTAATAAGAGAAAATAAAAATGACAGATTTAGTTTTCGTGGTCATCAAAAACATTGCGGAATTCTTTTAATACATATAGCAAGAATCTGCAACCGAATACGATAGAATTTCCAGATGCAAGATGCAGCAGGAATGTTATTGGCATGTGGCCAACAGAGATCACGTGATCCGTTTGTCGAGGCGAACACAAAGCCACGAGGAGCACAAGTTTTGCGCTTGTACGACGGTGAGGTAAACACGTTGGGACAGATATCCGCCGTTTACACGCTTTCAAACTGTGTTAATACCAGTACTAGAAAAGAAAAGAGGGTGGATGTTTTTACAGTACTTAATGTATCGTTCTAGTGAGAAGCAGAAAGGCCCTCCTCAGGGCTAGCATATGTGCCAGTGCAGAGCCGTTTGTAATGAATGAGACGCGAGTGTGGATGTTATGACGTCACCATAGTGTATCAGCAAGAGACGCTTGTCGTGGTCTCTAGTTAATGAAGTGCTGTCGCAAAGAAACTGCAGAGTTACGCACAAAGTTCTTGACAACACGAGATACAATAATGACGCCAAGTAATTCTCTTTCTATTAGCATCACGACAATTGTAACACTCTTCTAATATGTGGCTGGAATATGTAAAGCGCCACAGCACCACGTCGCAATGGAAGATGCCAAATTAAGGAAAATATCTCAAGCAGTCAGCTAATGAAACACAACTTTAGGCCAGATTAATTATATGTAAGCGACAGAGTTGCATACGGTTACATAAACACCTCTGAGATAATTTTAGAGTGTACTAAAGCTACAGCGAAACACAAAGTATGCCCTTGAAACTCCTTAACTACCTAAAACGACGGAACCTTTCGAGTGCTAAATGTATTTTCTTAGTGTGGCCAGTAACAGACTAGGCTGTGTCGGTTCTAGAATACACGTAAACCTTCACAGGCAGCTTTCTAGGCAATCAAAATCGTCTCCAATGCTGGTTTGAGGGCGGCGAGTTTCCTGCACTATTATTGGTGCATTTGCTTGCCGACGGCCACAAACACATGTGAAAACAGAGAGGGTACTACGAAACGTGAATATGTTTAATGCGAAAAAACAGTTAGCAATAGATTTAAATATTCGCCGTAGTCTTTTGGGAATATTATTTTACTTTACATGTATTCAGGTAAAACCGAGGTACATCTGTTCCGTGAAAAGACAGGCCGCAGAGATGAGAATGTGCAGCAGTAACTTCTACTGACACGGCGGTTATTGTCTTAGCGTTGAGAAGCTGCAGAGGATCTCCAAGACCTGACAACGTTTCAAGCATGATGGAAGCAGCGTCGCAGACGTCGACACCTTCTTTGCCAGCACGGCTGCAGTCGGCTGGTCCAGAAAGAGGCGATGGAGAGATTCGTCCGAACCTCGTTTGTTATTCACGTTTAATACGGCGTCTGTCACAACAATGTCGCCGCTATGCACTCCGGTCCCATTTGTAACGGAATTTTCGGCACAGGTCTGTTTTCACGTCTTTGTAATTGTTCGTTCATGTATTGATGAAGAAACGAAAACCTCTGAAGCAATCACGATGAAGAGTTTACGAAACATTTAGCATTTGAAAGAGAACGATTATGGAAATTACTGTAGCTTAAATAAGTTAGTATCATTTTCAAGCGAAGAATACGATGGGTAGTTTCTGTTGGAACGAACGACGACTTTTGCGATTCGCTTTCCACGTCTGCATTCGAGTTTTAACCGCTGTTTCACTGCAATAAAACATTATCACTCCATGTTAACAAACAGCTGCTCGAAGCTCACATAACGTATGTGACTGCAGACATGATAATTAACAAGTAAGAACACGATAATCTTTTATATCTCGTCCACTACTATTGCGAAAATGCTGAAATGCTTTAATATGCGGACGTGTTTAATACAGCACACTATCGTTTGCTGCAGGGAGGTGGAACTGTTATGCAAGCACGACGCCAGAAGTGATTAGTGGAAGTCAGTAGCATTTTTCATTGAAGAATACGACGCGTAATTTCGATTCGAGAGAACGATAACTTTTGCGAGTTTGTGTGTGGAAGGCCTAACTTTAAATGTGGGCTTATATAGACGAAATGCAGTTACGGGTACCCCACAGACGTTATTCATCGTTTAAAGGTTTACCCGTTTCTAACGCCGAAAAATGTAAAGTTTGACTGGTGGTTGTGCATTTACTCTCATTTTTTCCGTTTTCATTTTCTCCATAAAACCGCCATTATTCGCGAGAAAGTTATAAACTGCCGATATTGTGGAGCGCCAGCACCAACAATAGGTCACTGAGGCAGCGACGAAGCCGTGTGGGCCGCAGGAGACGGAGAATAAACGGAAAAGATAAACTCAGCTTCTATATTTCTACGATTTGCAAGCGCGATTAAATGCATTCAGACAGTACCGTGTCATAATGGGAATCCGACGCTGGTTTTCCGATTTTGTGTAACCCGTGGCGGCGTTCGAGTGGCGTGGCGGAACATAGGCGGACATCTCTTCTGGAATTCATTCAGTGACGCATGTGAAGAAAGGCAAACGCAAGCAGTGGTGTCTGAGCGATGTTTTGTCACCCAGCACCGTTACACGTGCCAGACGTCACGTGACAAGGGTGCTGCCCACAATCTCAGGAGCTCCGTACTTATTCTTCGATAAAATGAAAGTCCTTAAAACGGGAGAACGAGCGAGGACGACTCTCCAAACCCTTGTCCGGCCATCCTGATTTAGGTTTCCCGTATTTTCCTGAATCGCTACAGGCAAATGCCGAGATGGTTGCTGTGAAAGGACACGGCCGACTTCCTTCCCCCCCCTTCCCTAATCCGATGGCACAGATTGCGTCGCTGTTTGGTCCCCTCCCCCCATCCAACTAACTAAAACGGTAAAATAATGGAATGCTGTGGTAGTGTTATTTCCGTTCAAAATATAGTACGAAAACCGGCATCGGTGAGCAGGTTTCGGGAATCGATATGATAGCGTTTACATGACGAACCAGAAGCGGTAGTGGCAGACCGGTTTATGGGAAGCAGATTCGTTAGACGTATGTAGAACTGTTAAAGAACGTTTTATACTTTGTTTGACACAATGAAAGCGATTATTAACATACCGTTTCTTTTTCAAAGTGGAAACACAGAGAAGCAAATGCTGCATTTTTACGTTTAACATTTCTCCTCAGTTCGACATGTATAATTTTCTATAAAAAGATATCAGAATTTCCGTGTCCATGTTATGTACACGGTCCTTGATCGTTGTGTGGCAGAACTGCGTCCGCAGACATACTCTTTTTGGCGCTGTTTATTCCGTTTCAACGTCTTATTCCCTATATCAAAGCGTAACACCGCAAATCGAATACTGCCATCTATCGGCCATGGACAACACTGCGTCTTCTGTAATTTCTTTGGCAGTTAACTTCTGCAACACGGGGCGCCATAAGAAGGCGTCTTTCGATACCGCCGGTTCCGATCGGAATCGCGCCCTTTCAAGAAATAGAAACAGAACATCTGTACATCGAAATCTCTTGTTGTGGGCCACGAGGTAAAGCTGTGGCCTATCTGTATGAAAGAAGATGAAATGAGACACTGTGAGCGGACAAGACTGCGACGACAGAGAATGTCGTATAACGCAGTCAGGAGGCGCAGAATAAATTTCAGACTGTCTTCGTTCTCAGGAAAGCGTTGGTCAGCGCTTTCAAATAAGTAGTAGCATATTAAGACATGAAATAAGTTCATGTTTTGTACTTTTTTTGTAATAGAATCCAAATAAATACATTCTATGTTCCGTCATATTCGAACATATATATATATATATATTTTATTTTTTTTTTTGAGAGGAAACATTTGATTTCACTGGTAGGTGCAAGTCTAGTCCCTATGAAGTATACTTTTCAAGTACATAAAATAATACGATGCATTATTTTTTATTCAGTTCTTCAGTAAAGAGGCACCACTCGTGGCATGGAGTGACAGGAGTCAGCAGCCGTCAGATGCGACGCTGGGAGAAACGTTACCTGAATGGAGAATGAGCTAAACTAACAACCGGCGGCAGAATTCAGAGGAAGCGGTCGCGAATCGGTGTGTTGCGAGCGGCCGACTGTCTGGCGGATCTTGGAACGGAAACAGCAGCGGGAGGCAAAGGCCGGGTAAGTTCTGTTACGTAGGAGGACTATCCAGAAATTTGTGGGTGTAGATATGGCACCGTGTGGACAGACTAAAATCGGCGTAGCTGATCAGTGATTGGGACACGGTACTGGAAAGCATCTTACAACTGGCAGGAGACGCGAAATGATGCTCTGCTTGGAGTTTCGGACATTAATCCGCTAGCTTGGGTAGGAAGGGACTCCAACGTTTCTCTTAATCAGATATACGGATTGACATCTGTGTCATACGTGGAAGATCGCATTTTGCATATAAATTGTAAAGATATGTTTCGCACCTAATACTGCTAAAGATGTACCCGGTAAAAGCGGACCAAGTTTGAAAGGTACACGTAATTTACTGGACACTTACTGTGTGTAGAAAGAGGAAAGGCGGCAGCTAGCGAATAAGTATCCGACAAAAATTGAATGTAAAATTGTTTATGATCATACTGCTCGTAAAAAAGTATTATACAGCGCGTTTAAATTGAGTGTATTGATGCCGAGAAAATATACTGGAGATGAAAGGTGAGTAAATATACAAGTGGTCGATAAAGACGATTAAATGATTAGATACAGCGAAACACGTCCCGCTTTGACTACGGAGACAGGGGTGCCATGTGACGTCAGACGTCAGTGTGGGCTGCTGCTACGTCTGTAGACGCGCCTCAGCCGCTGTGGCCGCCGTTAAGATTTCACGGACGACTCAGCTGTCACTACAGCCCTATGATGGCGGACTTCTGTAGCCAAGTCTTAGTATTTTGTGCCCATTTCTCGCTGTTGCCGCCAAAATTGCAGCATTCATTCACACTATGCAGTACGTAATTCGGTTCGCCCTTTTACTAAATATTCAGTTCATAAAGTTAAATATGAATTACATGTAGAGGTAATTGTCGGATCATGCCTGTGTCGGAAAAGGAAATGTTCAGGCTGGAGGAAATGTGTCCCGGATGATTGCATGACAGACGCAAGACTGCCATCTCGTGTGAGCATTTTGCTCATTCGTTAAGAAAAATACGAGTAGTAGTAGTAATAGTCAGCTTCGTCATGCTCAGTTACGTGTAGTTCCTAAGAAATTGTGTAATTCAGTAGTGTGTAATATGGAAGTTGGCCAGGACGATAACTTTAGTGGGTTTATCTGTGGAGGGCGCAAATTAAAACCTGGGATTGTGTAATTGCTGTTAACTCAATCAGCCGGCCGTTGTGGCCGATCGGTTCTAGGCGCTTCAGTCTGGAACCGCGCGGCCGCTACGGTCGCAGGTTTGAATCCTGCCTCGGGCATGGATGTGTCTGGTGTCCTTAGGTTAGTTAGGTTTAAGTACTCCTAAGTTCTGGCGGACTGATCAGCTCAGATGTTAAGTCCCATAACGCTCAGACCCATTTTTATTAACTCAATCGCATCACGAAAGTTTTTGTTCAAAATTGTCTTCGCATTAAACTACCAGAAACGTACTGTTTGATTCCTATTTGCC
Source organism: Schistocerca nitens (assembly GCF_023898315.1). NCBI lineage: Eukaryota > Metazoa > Arthropoda > Insecta > Orthoptera > Acrididae > Schistocerca > Schistocerca nitens. Next base: position 729,990 of record NW_026045984.1, on the reverse strand, counting down.
CCGTTCGTTACTTCTTTCTGTTTTCATTCCTTTAAAAGAAGCCCAATTACTCCGGAGAAAGTCTGAATACAACTGCCATCATTCCGTGGCGCCTACAGCAACAATCGACCGCTGATGCAGCGACAGAGCTCTTGTGTTTTGCAGGAGACGGAGAACAAACGGAAAAATAAATTCGGCTTCTACATTACTATGATTTGCATTTGCGATTAATGTCTGAATGTGCTTACGATCAGTACATTGTCACTACGCGAATCTGGTGCTGGTTTCGTGATTTTGTGGATGGTGTGCTGGCTTTCCGGAGACGTGGCGGAATATAGGTGGACAACCTGGCTGGGTGTCATTCAGTGACATATGTGTAACGAACAAATGAAGTAAATAATTTAAACAGTCCTGTTCGAAGGACGTTTGCCATCCAGCACCGTTGTACAGGGTGTGGAGAAATAATTTGACCAAAAATGCAGGGCGGAAGGACAGCACGAAACAGAGGAATGTGTGTATGGCAACTAAGAGTCGTAAATGCGTATTTTCAGCGCTACAGAAACGCAACTGAAATCTGACATACGGAGGTCATTGTTCGAAATGATAGGTAATTTACAGAAAATGTATAGGTGAACAGAATGTTTGGACTAACCAAGCGTCATGATAAGAACAAGATAAATTTAAACCCTCACTAACACCTGTATCGTATTTGGCTGACGAACCAGATAGTACTTCTTCGCAAATGAGGACAATCAGATGTCCATGCTTCTTGTTTGGATACATGGGCGTACTGAAATCTGACATACGGAGGTCATTGTTCGAAATGATGGGTAATTAACAGAGAATGTATAGGTGAAGAGAATGTTTGGACTGACCAAGCGTCATGATAAGAACAAGATAAATTCAAACCCTCACTAACACCTGTATCGTATTTGGCTGACGAACCAGATTGTGCTTCTTCGCAAATGAGGACAATCAGATGTCCATGCTTCTTGTTTGGATACATGGGCGTACTGAAATCTGACATACGGAGGTCATTGTTCGAAATGATGGGTAATTTACAGAGAATGTATAGGTGAAGAGAATGTTTGGACTGACCAAGCGTCATGATAAGAACAAGATAAATTCAAACCCTCACTAACACCTGTATCGTATTTGGCTGACGAACCAGATTGTGCTTCTTCGCAAATGAGGACAATCAGATGTCCATGCTTCTTGTTTGGATACATGGGCGTACTGAAATCTGACATACGGAGGTCATTGTTCGAAATGATGGGTAATTTACAGAGAATGTATAGGTGAAGAGAATGTTTGGACTGACCAAGCGTCATGATAAGAACAAGATAAATTCAAACCCTCACTAACACCTGTATCGTATTTGGCTGACGAACCAGATTGTGCTTATTCGCAAATGAGGACAATCAGATGTCCATGCTTCTTGTTTGGATACATGGGCGTACTGAAATCTGACATACGGAGGTCATTGTTCGAAATGATGGGTAATTTACAGAGAATGTATAGGTGAAGAGAATGTTTGGACTGACCAAGCGTCATGATAAGAACAAGATAAATTCAAACCCTCACTAACACCTGTATCGTATTTGGCTGACGAACCAGATTGTGCTTCTTCGCAAATGAGGACAATCAGATGTCCATGCTTCTTGTTTGGATACATGGGCGTACTGAAATCTGACATACGGAGGTCATTGTTCGAAATGATGGGTAATTTACAGAGAATGTATAGGTGAAGAGAATGTTTGGACTGACCAAGCGTCATGATAAGAACAAGATAAATTCAAACCCTCACTAACACCTGTATCGTATTTGGCTGACGAACCAGATTGTGCTTCTTCGCAAATGAGGACAATCAGATGTCCATGCTTCTTGTTTGGATACATGGGCGTACTGAAATCTGACATACGGAGGTCATTGTTCGAAATGATGGGTAATTTACAGAGAATGTATAGGTGAAGAGAATGTTTGGACTGACCAAGCGTCATGATAAGAACAAGATAAATTCAAACCCTCACTAACACCTGTATCGTATTTGGCTGACGAACCAGATTGTGCTTCTTCGCAAATGAGGACAATCAGATGTCCATGCTTCTTGTTTGGATACATGGGCGTACTGAAATCTGACATACGGAGGTCATTGTTCGAAATGATGGGTAATTTACAGAGAATGTATAGGTGAAGAGAATGTTTGGACTGACCAAGCGTCATGATAAGAACAAGATAAATTCAAACCCTCACTAACACCTGTATCGTATTTGGCTGACGAACCAGATTGTGCTTCTTCGCAAATGAGGACAATCAGATGTCCATGCTTCTTGTTTGGATACATGGGCGTACTGAAATCTGACATACGGAGGTCATTGTTCGAAATGATGGGTAATTTACAGAGAATGTATAGGTGAAGAGAATGTTTGGACTGACCAAGCGTCATGATAAGAACAAGATAAATTCAAACCCTCACTAACACCTGTATCGTATTTGGCTGACGAACCAGATTGTGCTTCTTCGCAAATGAGGACAATCAGATGTCCATGCTTCTTGTTTGGATACATGGGCGTACTGAAATCTGACATACGGAGGTCATTGTTCGAAATGATGGGTAATTTACAGAGAATGTATAGGTGAAGAGAATGTTTGGACTGACCAAGCGTCATGATAAGAACAAGATAAATTCAAACCCTCACTAACACCTGTATCGTATTTGGCTGACGAACCAGATTGTGCTTCTTCGCAAATGAGGACAATCAGATGTCCATGCTTCTTGTTTGGATACATGGGCGTACTGAAATCTGACATACGGAGGTCATTGTTCGAAATGATGGGTAATTTACAGAGAATGTATAGGTGAAGAGAATGTTTGGACTGACCAAGCGTCATGATAAGAACAAGATAAATTCAAACCCTCACTAACACCTGTATCGTATTTGGCTGACGAACCAGATTGTGCTTCTTCGCAAATGAGGACAATCAGATGTCCATGCTTCTTGTTTGGATACATGGGCGTACTGAAATCTGACATACGGAGGTCATTGTTCGAAATGATGGGTAATTTACAGAGAATGTATAGGTGAAGAGAATGTTTGGACTGACCAAGCGTCATGATAAGAACAAGATAAATTCAAACCCTCACTAACACCTGTATCGTATTTGGCTGACGAACCAGATAGTACTTCTTCGCAAATGAGGACAATCAGATGTCCATGCTTCTTGTTTGGATACATGGGCGTACTGAAATCTGACATACGGAGGTCATTGTTCGAAATGATGGGTAATTTACAGAGAATGTATAGGTGAAGAGAATGTTTGGACTGACCAAGCGTCATGATAAGAACAAGATAAATTCAAACCCTCACTAACACCTGTATCGTATTTGGCTGACGAACCAGATTGTGCTTCTTCGCAAATGAGGACAATCAGATGTCCATGCTTCTTGTTTGGATACATGGGCGTACTGAAATCTGACATACGGAGGTCATTGTTCGAAATGATGGGTAATTTACAGAGAATGTATAGGTGAAGAGAATGTTTGGACTGACCAAGCGTCATGATAAGAACAAGATAAATTCAAACCCTCACTAACACCTGTATCGTATTTGGCTGACGAACCAGATTGTGCTTCTTCGCAAATGAGGACAATCAGATGTCCATGCTTCTTGTTTGGATACATGGGCGTACTGAAATCTGACATACGGAGGTCATTGTTCGAAATGATGGGTAATTTACAGAGAATGTATAGGTGAAGAGAATGTTTGGACTGACCAAGCGTCATGATAAGAACAAGATAAATTCAAACCCTCACTAACACCTGTATCGTATTTGGCTGACGAACCAGATTGTGCTTCTTCGCAAATGAGGACAATCAGATGTCCATGCTTCTTGTTTGGATACATGGGCGTACTGAAATCTGACATACGGAGGTCATTGTTCGAAATGATGGGTAATTTACAGAGAATGTATAGGTGAAGAGAATGTTTGGACTGACCAAGCGTCATGATAAGAACAAGATAAATTCAAACCCTCACTAACACCTGTATCGTATTTGGCTGACGAACCAGATTGTGCTTCTTCGCAAATGAGGACAATCAGATGTCCATGCTTCTTGTTTGGATACATGGGCGTACTGAAATCTGACATACGGAGGTCATTGTTCGAAATGATGGGTAATTTACAGAGAATGTATAGGTGAAGAGAATGTTTGGACTGACCAAGCGTCATGATAAGAACAAGATAAATTCAAACCCTCACTAACACCTGTATCGTATTTGGCTGACGAACCAGATTGTGCTTCTTCGCAAATGAGGACAATCAGATGTCCATGCTTCTTGTTTGGATACATGGGCGTACTGAAATCTGACATACGGAGGTCATTGTTCGAAATGATGGGTAATTTACAGAGAATGTATAGGTGAAGAGAATGTTTGGACTGACCAAGCGTCATGATAAGAACAAGATAAATTCAAACCCTCACTAACACCTGTATCGTATTTGGCTGACGAACCAGATTGTGCTTCTTCGCAAATGAGGACAATCAGATGTCCATGCTTCTTGTTTGGATACATGGGCGTACTGAAATCTGACATACGGAGGTCATTGTTCGAAATGATGGGTAATTTACAGAGAATGTATAGGTGAAGAGAATGTTTGGACTGACCAAGCGTCATGATAAGAACAAGATAAATTCAAACCCTCACTAACACCTGTATCGTATTTGGCTGACGAACCAGATTGTGCTTCTTCGCAAATGAGGACAATCAGATGTCCATGCTTCTTGTTTGGATACATGGGCGTACTGAAATCTGACATACGGAGGTCATTGTTCGAAATGATGGGTAATTTACAGAGAATGTATAGGTGAAGAGAATGTTTGGACTGACCAAGCGTCATGATAAGAACAAGATAAATTCAAACCCTCACTAACACCTGTATCGTATTTGGCTGACGAACCAGATTGTGCTTCTTCGCAAATGAGGACAATCAGATGTCCATGCTTCTTGTTTGGATACATGGGCGTACTGAAATCTGACATACGGAGGTCATTGTTCGAAATGATGGGTAATTTACAGAGAATGTATAGGTGAAGAGAATGTTTGGACTGACCAAGCGTCATGATAAGAACAAGATAAATTCAAACCCTCACTAACACCTGTATCGTATTTGGCTGACGAACCAGATTGTGCTTCTTCGCAAATGAGGACAATCAGATGTCCATGCTTCTTGTTTGGATACATGGGCGTATCCAGCGACGGGCAGGGGCTGGGGGCAGCTGCCCCCTAGAAGATATTCGCAGTTTTTCACTGGTTTACTGTTTTATTTAATGAGAAGTGCTGTATGTTGTCTCGAGTCCTTGTTTCCTGAGACTGGTATGACCTGCAGACACCCTCCCCCCCCCCCCCCCCAGTTCAGATCCTGGGTACGCCCTTGATTGGATATATCTTAAAAGGTCAAAGTGAGTGAAAAATGAGCCACCACTTAATTAACATGAGTATGTACAGAAAATGTTGTAACTGATCACCGTTTTCATGCTGGCATAGCGCCTTAAATATTTAACAGCGACCTGCATTTTCTGCACTCATTCATTTTTGTTTTTCCCCGCCCTGTATATGCCAAACGGTGCGTTACAAATGTTGTTCGAATTCTCAGGAGTCATTTGATTAATAGTCGCTTGTGAGAAACGGTATCAAAAGCCTTCAGGAAATCTAGGAATATGGAATCGATCTGAGATTCCTTGTCGACAGCACTCATTACTTCATGGGAATAAAGAGCGTACTGTGTTGCACAAGAACGATATTTTCTGAATCCGTGATGCTTATGTATCAATAAGTCATTTTCTTCAAGGTGATTCATAATGTTCGAGTACAGTATATGATCCAAAATCCTACTGCAAATTGATGTGGAAGTGAGGTTCCAGAGACTGATGAATACAGTGTTAATTCGAAATATATCTACGACACAAGGACGATACTCCAGGGAACCAAGTAGCTCAAAATGGTTCACATGGATCTAAGCATATGGGACTTAACATCTGAGGTCATCAGTCCCCTAGACTTAGAACTACTTCAACCTAACTAACCTAAGGACATCACACACATCCATGCCCGAGGCAGGATTCGAACCAGCGACCGTAGCAGCAACGCGGTTCCGGGCTGAAGCGTGTACCAAGTAGCCCTTATTTCTTTTCCTGACCAGAGGCAAACAGTATTCTACTTATTAACTGTTTTGACAATACTGAAATGTGGTGAATATTGCTTCTAGCTAAGAGAATATGGTACTTGCTGCGAGTTTCCATATTTGTATTGAGCAGTAAAAATGAAGGGCGCGAAAGAGACTGTGACTACGCGGGACACAACATTAAGATGACCAAAATTTCGGAAACCAATTTTCTGTAGTCATGTTTACATGTTAAAGCTTAATCGATTCCACTAGCCGGAACGAACGTCTGCGGTACGTTGCAAGCTTCATACGTTTTACACCCAGGGTCTCTGCTGAGCAACTGTCGAGGATGAAACAAACTTAGTGTTGTTTTCGTATTGCGAAAGGAAGAAGTCAACAAGTACCGAAGAGTACGAATTCCTTACGGAAGCCAGTGAAAATATAAAATGGAGGAGTGTGAGGAGCAGATCACGCGTGAAAGGATGTTCAAAAGTCTTATCCAGGCCCATTAAAGCGTTCGTGGCTGCTTTATTAACCGGCCAGGATTACGCTCGTTGTCGAAAGAAATGCGGGGCGGGCACTGGTGGAAGCGTTTCGCATCTGAAGAGATTGAGCGTTTAGGGAAGGCAGGAAAACTTCTGGTCGAGTAAAGACACATTCACACCGCCGTACACGGGGTAAGGGGATGTTTTTGTCACAAGTCACTGTCGTGTGCCGGAGCCTTTGCCACTAAGCGAGAGGTCGGCTGTGGTTGTAAGGACATTTCCAGCATCGACATCGCAGTTTTTCCCTGTAAGACTGAACTGCTATTGGCAGATCGATTTGCAAAGACGGCCCTGTGTGGATTGCGTTAACAGACCTGCTATTTTACTGTCACAGAAACGATTTGAAGATCGCGTGCACCTCCCTAAATATGTATATTATTGACAAAACAGAGATTCGAATACTAGATGATAATTGTATCATAACAGATGTCCCGTAGATGTGCTTGTTCCATAGTGGGCAATGATTTAGAAAGAGTACGTAGACATACAAATCGCACTGACTTGTGGGACAACTTTGCCGTGTCGACTGTCAAAACACGACTGATAGCACGTTTGGTAAGAGGAAATCAAAATAATAACTTTTGTTTTACGTGATAGTCAAGAAATTTGTGAGAATGTTTTAATATATCGCAAGCATATGAGGGAAACTACGGCAGAATTTCGAGACTGGCCGAAGCTACGAAACATGGTTTGTGTCCAAAGTTTTACACAGGCCGACGACCAGCATATAACGCATTCACGCACCGTCAATAAAGCTTTTGTGGCGTTCGATCTCGCGACCGGCTCTGCCCAGCAAACACGACAAAAGAATATGGATGAGACACATTTTTTGTTTCAATTTTCTACCGTCTTGTCAGTGAATTACTGTTTCACTTGAACGTGTCTCTTTGTCGTCACGGGTGCAGTGTGTGAAGGTCCTGGATAGATATTTTTTTATCTGTTGCCAGTTACGAATGGAATCTGTCGAAACAGAGAAGCAACTGATGGACACACTGTGTTTAAAGTCCGCATCTACACAAAGCAGGTGACATTGTCGACTACTTTTAATACATCTTCACAATCGATGTCTGTTGACAACATACACGCTGATAATGCGTATATGATTACGACTTGGCCGTGACTCGAGACGAATCTTTCTAGTCGTTGCAAGTCTCCATAACCTTGGAGGGTAAATACGTAATATCTCTTACAACGCAACGCGTGTGATCCAGGAGAGCATAATAAAACAGAATCTCGTGCATTAACTGACCCGGATAAAAATGTTTTGACGGTGTTTTTTGACGACTTCTATACGTGTTTCTTGCAAGGCTGTCTCACACAACCTCCTCCTCCTCCTCCTCAGAAGTTTAGGATACCATCAGCTGGAGGCAGCTGTGACAGAAGGCCAGCCATGAATGTGCGGACTGCGAGACAGCACTGCCCGGATGCTTTAAAATGGTGCAGCTGGCCAGCGACCAGGCGTGTGATTCACGAGTTGGAATGGATACGCATCTCGCAAATGGCGGGCGACGCGACGTACTGCTGAGGGTAGATTTTAAAAAAATTTCCCGTTTTCACTCACGTCATAAAACAGCCATCACTCGCCGGAGAGTCGAACCGCCGACCTTTCGGAGCGCCAGCAGCGACAGTCAGTCGCTGAGGCAGTGGCAAAGCTCTGTCGGCCGCAGGAGATGGCGAACTGACGGAAGAATATATTCGGCCTAACTATGTACAATATTTCGCACTTGTGTTTTAAGCAAAAGTATTGACAGTACTGTTATCGACGGAAAACCGAGGGATCCAGACTTCTTTATATCATACAATGGCTTTTTTTATGAACGCAAAACCGAGGGATCCAGACTTCTTTATTTCAGACAAAGGCTTCCCGTATCCTGTCATGAGAGAGGGCGCACAGATCAGGTTTCGCAACTGTAGTTTCAACCTGGACAGCGGCTGCACTCCAGAGTAATTCGTCGAATCATTGACGCCCCGACGTGGGGAAACAGCGTCGCAGACATCGACATCTTCCCTGGCAGCACGATGACAGTGATACGCCCCCCACCCCCCAAAAAAAAGGCGATGGACCTTTATAATATAATCCTGAATCGCTACTCAAGTTTAACTCGGCAAGAACACGGACAGCGTCTGACGCAAGAATGCCGTCGCGAGCAACTCCGTTCCCAGTTGTAACGGAATTTTCAGCCCACAGCAGGTTTCGCGGCAATTTATAAACACCACGTCATTTTAATTGTCCGTTTATCTCATGCTGAAGAGCTACAGACCGAAGAACGAGAAAGAATTGCGATTACGATGATCAATTGAAGGCTTTTCTTAACTGTAGTTTACTCGGAAGACCGTAATATTTCTTACCGTGTTTCCTGTGGTTTAAGTGGGCCAACACTATGCTCTTTCAGTGAATTCCCCTAAGCAATGAAAGTAGAGAAACAGAAGATTTACCCACACCTCGGAAATCGCTTCATCGCCTCACTAGTAAAGGCGACCTCATTTCATGGCAGCTGTGGTTTGGAAACGGGGTTTCAGCTGTGGGCAAAAGTTTGCTACCGAAACTAACTAGAGACGGTCCTTACTTCCGAAATGATGCATTGCGTAAGGCGATAAGTGAATAACGTGCACAGAAATGAATGAGAGGACCTCATATATAATGATTTAATCCTTTTTTTTCCCCTTTCTGGTCTCAATGAATAACTGCGGCACAAGACTAACAAACCGTGTGTCACGTCGTGATCCACGTGGAGGAGCGGTTAAGGATAATCTGTCGGAACAAAGGCGTGCTATTCTTAAGACCAGAAGACTGCGCATCTTCATTTGTTACCCACCTTGAGTAGACTGAAAGCTGCTACATATTGCCTCGGGAATCGTAGGTGGATAAACTCCAAAACAGTAATCGCAAGTCTCATATTTGCTTCTATCATTCAGAACGAAACAAAAGTAGGATACGTCATTCACAGAAATATTCTGAGTAGATGGGACGCTTTCCTATGTAAAGTCAGTGTATTAAAGATAAATTAAACATTTTATTAGTACACAGTAGTTTTAGCTTAGTAAGTCTGTTTGCCGCAATTGGGACAAGTTTTTCAAAGATTAGCTACTAGACAATCCGTGCCAATTTGTAGTACAGTTTCCTAGTATGGACTTTTCGGACACGTCGGAGAGCGATCACCAAAGTTCGTACAAGCACCTAGTACTGATAAATCTCTTCTGTATTGTCATCAAGCCAACTGTCAGGCTGATTTGATACGTGGCTGGAATGCGTAAGAAATCACAGCACTACATCGCAGAGGACGAAGCAAACCACAACGAGAAGCCTTTGACAACAAAGGATGTGCGATTCGACTGTCGATGCATAAAATAAAGCCATGGAAATTTGTGCGTTTGGCACTTGTAACCCCCGTTTTCCTAACGATCGATTAGATGTACTCCATATATACGTTTTTGAAAGTATATTAAAGCTTAACAGAAAAAGAAGAACATCATTTAAATACTAAAACATAATAATGGGACAAATATTTTGCAATACTAATCACATCATCTTCAGTATGAAGACTGTAAGGCCGAGCTCTGTCGACGGCACGGGCTGCACGTGTGGCGCTGCAGTCGGCCGTAATAAACAGGGCGAGTGTGTCCATGTTATGACGTCACGGTTGTGTCTCGCGCAACGAGGCCTGCCGCGATGGGTATAGAATATGTGGAAATTTTCTAAAGCAGGTGTCTACATCCGCATATTATGTTTCCAGGGCTGCGCTGACGGCAGTGAAGTATCGGCACCGCTTGGTATGCAAGTGATTGCAGACCGTCACAACGCACCTGGAACAAAAACCGTTAGAGTTGGCCCAGTGACGGAGCACTGAGGAACGTTTGAAACCTCTCTTTGGAAAGGGAGAATTGTAACCCGAACGACTCCACAAGCTACGCAGCAAACCTGTTTCAAAATCCTTGTATTGGTTTATAGTAGGAATTCGCGTCGGTCGTCAGATCTAAAATGATTTTGAGACGACAGGTTGTTAATCTCTAACTCCATGAGTAACGTATTCGGCACATCACGCTTCATAAGTCGATGCTGTGTCGACGTCTGCATTGGATTAAGCAGAGGTCATAATACGCACATCACGGATGTTACTTCTTAGAGCATAACAACACACGTCACACGTACTCCAGAGAAAACGGCCAGAAAACTATATGCTTCCCGCCAGGCCGATATTTGTTCTTCTGTAGAAGCGGCCAGCTAAATGAGCCACAGTCCAACAAGACCAGGAATTCTATCGTTTGTGAAAATAAAGAATTGTCGGGACAGTGTGTGAAACGTCTGCTGTCGTTCCACCTGGCTAAACGCAACAAGGATAGATACCGGATTAGCACTGCGAGTCTTGGGGAAATTAGCTTATCTGAGTTGCTACACGTGTGACACTAATACGACAAGGAGGTCACATGTTGAAATCACTGCTTGATACTGCAACTGTGTGAACCACTTGGTTTCGAACCTCATCACGGCAAGGATAGATGCATGTGCCGTCTACAAGTGTATCTCTATGGTCTAAGGTATGAAACGTGTTGTGTGTCCAAAGTTCCACACGCGCCAACGAGCGGCGTACAACGCAATCAGGCGCCGTAAAATAAAGCTTTGGTGGCGTTCGTTCCCGCGTTCGGCGCCGCCCAGCGACTTGACACAACAATATCGGTGATGTAAGTTGATTTATTTTTGTTGCCTTTCCATTAAATTAGTTGTTACTCTCAATGCGGTACTCCACATGTTCTGTGTGTAAAGGCCGACGATAGATCTTTTTCCTTATCCGTTACCAGATACGAATGCAGTCTGTAGAAACACAAAGACAGCAGCTGGACACATTGCCACGAAGTAAGACAGGTTCTCACACTGCGATTATATTCCGCCTCGATACGAAACAGACGACGCTGTCAACTTCTTTATTATAGCTTCACAATCGATGGGTGGTGACAACAAATCTGCCAACCCTATGAACTTGCTTAAGGTTTCGCCTTGACTCGAAGGAATTTTTCTAGCCATCATACGTCTTCAAAACCATGGAGAGTAAATACGTTCCACCCCTTACCGCTGCGCATATTCAGCTCGACGCGTGTCATCCAAGGAGCATAAGTGGCTTGGATAAGAACATTTTGATGGTATTTTTTGACGATATCAATACGTGTTTTCCGGTAGATTTTCTCACAGAATCGACTCCTCAGGAATGTAGAGTAACGTCAGCTGGAGACAGCTGTGACCGAAAGCCACCGACGAGCGTGCGGAGTGCGAAACAGAGCAACTCGAATGCGTTACAAAGGTACAACTGCCAGCGACTAGGAGTGTGATTCACGTGTGGGAATGGACACGCAACTCGCAACTGGAGGGCTACGCGAGGTTGTGCTGTGCGTAAATATTAAAAACTAAGTCGCTGCGTCAATTAGGACTTCACTATGGTTTCCACGACGCACACGTGCATATAAATTTCTCTGCCGTTTTCGTTTATTTCGGAAAGCCGCAATTACTCGCAGGAGACTAGAAATTGCCATTGTTCCGCGCTGCTACAGCAACAATCAGTCGCTTAGGCAGCGACAAAGCTCTGTCGGTTGCAGGAGACGGAAGATTGACGGAAAAAGAAATTCGCACCATACATTACTACTGTTTACATTTGTGATTAACGTTTAAATATGCTCACAATCGGTAGAGTGTAATTACGCGTATCTGCTGCTGGTTTCGTGGTTTTGTGAGTCGCGTGCAGGCGTTCCAGTGACGTGGCTAATTGGATTGGCGTGGGAGTCATTCAATGACATACGTGCAGCGTCCGTGAAAAATGAAAAATATAAGCAGTGCTGATTCAGCGAAGTTTGCCATCCAGCCTCGTTATACAGGGCACATAGAAACAATTGGACCAAAATAGTGTGGCGTGGAAAGGCAGCATGAAACACAGAAATTTGAGTATAGCAACTAGGCGTCGCAACTGCACATTGTCGGCGGTACCGGAACGTAATTAATATCTCAGACACGGGCATCTGGGCTCTAAATGATAGTTGATCTACGGAAAATTTATACGTAAACAGGTTGTATGGACTAAACAACCGTAACGATGAGAAGAAGATACATTTAAAGCATCGTACTTAGCTGACGTACCAGAGAGCACGTTTTTAGAGATTAAGAGAGTCAGATGTCCATGTTTCATGTTTCAGTATGTCTTCAACGTGTCAAAATTAATGAAAAACGAGGCACCACTTAATGAAGAAGAGTGTGTGTAGCAAATGTTGAAAATAACCACATTCGTCATGTTGGCAAAGCGCCATAAACATTCTACTGCGACCTCAATTTGCAATATTGAAATTCCTTCGTTTGATGCTATCTTCCTGCTCTACACTTTTGGTCAAATTGTTTTTCCGCACCCTGTTTGTACCAGACGTGAGACAACAGGGTGATGGTCGAATTCTCAGCAATTCAATACACTTCGTCTTGGTAGAAAGTGGTAAATACGGAAAATGACGGAAAGCGTTCGCAGTGATGTGCACCTTTAAAATCCAGTAGACGATAACTATGATACGTTTAAGAAAGGCGCTAAGAAAATGTTGTAAAATACGTCACTTGATTACAAAATGTCGTCTAGTAAAGTAGTAAATGTGTAAGTCTCGTGACAAGAGTGTCAGTGATGTTATTATGGGGCAACTCATGAGACGCCACAGAATCAGTATTATGGAAAGCAAAGACCATAGACTGTTGGTCAATTGCCATAGCACTGAAAACGAAGCATTATTTTTAACTGCGTTGGATCACGTTCTTACCATCACGGTTAGTAATCACGGTACTCTTTCATATCGTCTGTGATTCGGTAGACTCAGAGACTGTTAAGTACGGTGACATTAACTTCTCTTTATATCTCAATATATGCCTAAAACATATGGGCGATGATATGTAGAAGCCGGCCGGAGTGTCCGAGCTGTTCTAGGCGCTTCAGACATCGGGCATGGATGTGTGTGTTGTCCTTAGGTTAGTTAGGTCTAAGTAGTTCTAAGTTTTAGCGGACTGATGACCTCAGAAGTTAAGTCCCATAGCGCTCAGAGCCATTCGAACCGTTTTCTTTGATATATGGAACCACGCAGCCGCCGACCAGAATTTAGTGTTTGCTGCGTATTTCCATGTGGCCTGTTTACTGAGCAGGCAAAGTGAACGGCACGACAGATACGACGTTTACACGGGACACAACATTCAGAAGACGAAAATTTCGGAAATCGCTTTTTTCTGGTCATCGTTACATATTAAACCTTAATAGGTTCTGCTAGTCTGAAGGAGCCTCCATGTTGCGATCTCCATAACTTTTAGGCGTATGGTGTCTGCAGTCCAACTGCCCTTGATACAGCGAACTTGTCGCTGTTTTTTCTAATATCGAGAGGAAAGGTTAACAAATGGTGGAGGGTATGTATTTCTAATGGACGCCTCTGAAAATATGAGGAGGAGGAAGAGATTGCACATGAAAGGGTGTTCAAAAGTGTTCACGCCCTTTAAAGCGTTCGTAGGTGCTTATTGAGCGACCAAAGTTACACTTACTGGTGGACGGTCATGAATTAAGTGTAGATGCAGGTTGCACACCTATTTCTTTTGCGGCTTTGTGGTATCGACTATTCAAACACGATGGAGAATGGATGGCATACTTGACAAAGAGGTTACAAAAATGATAACGTGTTTCCACATTGTCAACAAGACGCGTACGGGCCTGTTTTTATATACGACCAAAATGTGGAGGAGACCACTGCACCATCTCGGGAAAGAAGATGTCGCAGCGATGTAAACATGTCGTCTGCGCGGTTCGCGCAATCCTTTTCCGGCTTCAGCAGACACAGCGATTAACAATTATGTAGTTGGCAATTGTAACCGGGAGAGTTGAAACCAGTCGGAAACATGTCCGCCGTTTGCGTTTTCAAGGTGAATTGTGTGTATACTAGAGCAAAAATGAGACACATTAAGATGTGAAAAAATTGTTTCTTCAGTACTTTAATAATAAGAATGTGAGGCCAGGGTCACTCGATTACAGGGGTGGCGTGTTTGGCAGGGCAGGTTCGTTCGTAGTGAATGAGTCGCGAGTGTCGAAGTTACGACGTCTCCACAGTGTATCAGCAAGAGACGCCCTCCCGAGACCTGAATATATATAACACACCTGAAGCGAATGGAACAGTTAATTCTGCCAAGCGAGCCATATTTATAACTTTTTCCGTAGTATTCTACTTGCCTCATCCAAGTGTAATACTTCGTCAAGCGTTTTACGCAAAACTGTTTAGAGTACTGTTATCAACGAAAAATCGAGGAATACAGACATTCTTTTACATAAAAAGGGGCTTCACATTTCTGTGTTATCAGAGAGGCCGCAAAGATCAGATTTCGCAAAAATAATTTCAAGCTGTACAGATGCTGTTGTACAGGGCAATTTGTCGAATCATTTGGGTCCCGACGTGGGGAAACAGCGTCGCACATGTCGACACCTTCTCTGGCAGCGTGAGGATAGTGATACGGTGCCGCAAAAAAGGCGATGGACATTTTCAAAATAATCTAGACCTGTTAAGTAAAGCTTAACTCCCAAGAACACGGGCAGCATCTGACGCAAGAATGCCGTCGCGAGCAACTCCGTTCCCAGTTGTAACGGAATTTTCGGTCCAAAGCTGTTTCCGCGGCAATTTATAAGCACAGCGTCATTGCAATTGTCCATTTATATAATATTGACGTATTACAGTAAACTGGAAAGAACTATTACGATGATGAGGTGAAGGCTTTTCCTAGGTGTAGTTTCATCGTAAAAAAGTAACATTTCTTGTCGTGTTTGCTGTGAATGTTGTTTCAGTCTATTCCCCTAAGCAGTGGAAGTATATTTAAAAAACAGAAGATGTAACCCGAGTTGGCAAATCACTTCATCGTCTCGCTAGTAGGGAGACCTCCGGGTTGAAAACGGAGATTTAGCCGTTGAGAAAAGTTTGCTACCGTTACTAACTAGAGACGCTTCCTTAATTCTGAGACAAAGAAGTACACATTGCGAGAGGTGAGTGACATACACAGAAACGAATGACGTCGTTAAATATACTGACACGAAGCGACTCTTATTCTTTCGTGGTGGTTCCACATGCAGGAACGGTGAAGTATAATCTGTCGGAACAAAGAGGTGCTATAGTTTCTCCTGACCAGAAGAGAAGGTGGCTTCAAATGTTACCAATTCTGAGTAAACTGGAAGCACCGAAATACTGCCTCCATAACCATATCTGCACTGGCTCCAAATCTTTAATAGCAGCTGGATGTTTCGATGTTTACATCGAAGCATCGATCTGAACGAAACAAGAGTCGTAGTATAGAAATGTTCTGAGTACGGGAAACGCTTTACTACAAAAATTCATCGTATCACTGACAAATTAAAAATTCTAATACAACAGAATAACTCTTGTTTCCCGTAATCGGGCCACAGTTTTCAAAGATTACGTACATGTACGATTCCCGCCAATGCTAGTACAGTTTTCTAGCATGGACCGCAGCAGAGAGTGGATAACACTTTTGGTAAAAGCAGATATTAATTTTATATTTCTTCTGGGTCGTCATCAAGGCAACTTTAATACTGATACGTGGCCGGAATGTGTAAGATATTGCGGCACCGCATCGCGGATGAAGGCGCAACTACAAAGTTAACACTTTGGCAGCAGAAGTTGCGCGATACGATTGTTGTGGTAGAAAACGAGGCGATGGAAATTTGTGGGTTTGGCACTTGTAACCCGCCGTGTTCCAAACGACCGGCTAGTTTATTCGTTTATTAAAGCTGTAGCAGAACAAAAAGTACGCTTTTTAAACACGTAAACTTGATAACAGGAGGAATCTTTGAAAACACTAAACGTATCATCTTAGTGAGGAGAGTATGAGGGCAAGATCTGGCGACAGTATGGGCTGAACACGTGGGGTTTGAGAGTTGGTCGTAATAAACAGGACGCGAGTGCCAATGTTGTAACGTCCCGGTTGTCTGTCATGGAACGCGATGAGCACGGAACACAACTAAATTCCCTAAAGTAGGTGTCTACACCTGCATACGCGTTTTCACGGCTCGGTTGACAGTGGTGAGTTGTCGGTACTGCTTAAGATGCAAGTGCTTGCCGACCACGACAGACACACGTGAAACAAAAGTCGTTGCAGTTTGCCCACTGACGGAGCGCTGAGGAATGTCTGGACAGTCTCTTTCCAAAGAGAGAATTTCGAGCCAAACGACCGCACACGCTACGCGGCCAACGTATTCCAAAATCCTTGGATTGGATGAAAGTAGGGATGTAGGCTATGTCGGTCGTCAGATCTGAAACTCTACGAGTGGCGAAGATATTTGGCACGACAGAAAGTTAACCTCTGACCCACTTTTATGAATTTACAAGTAACGTTTTCTGGTACATGTCGCTTATTATCTCGATATTGTGTCGATATCTGTACTGGATGAAACACAAGTCATAGCTCTTTATTCCGTGTAAAAATCGGAGATTACGGATGCTACTTCCTGAAGCATAATGCCACACGTGAGGTGGCTATGTGCTTCCCGCCAAACCGATATTCAGTCTTCCGCGGAAGCGGCCAGCTAAATGAGGCGCAGTGCAGCAAGAACAGGAATTCCTCCAATTGTTGCAGTTTTGTCGTTTGTTAGAATAAAGAGTTGTCAGGACAGTGTTTGAAAAGTTTGCTGTCGTTCCACCTGGCCAAACGTAACAAGGATAGTTATCGCATTAACATTGCGAATCTTGGGAAAATTAGGTTAATTCAAATACAACAAGAGGAGATGTTGAAGTCAGTGTTTGATTGCAGGCATTGATAATGTAATTGTCTAGTCCACTGGGTTTCGAACATCAGCACAGCAGGGGTAGAGGCAGGCGCCGTGCGTGTGTATCTGTATGGTCGAACGTATGAAACGTGGTGTGTGTCCACAGCTTCACAGTCGCCAGCGAGGAGCGGACGGCGCAGTCGAGCACCGTAAAATGAAGCTTTCACTGTCTTCGATGTCGCGATCGGCGCTGATCAGCGGCAAGACACAATAACATCGCTGACGCAAGCTTTTTCCTGCTTACCGCCTCTTCGGTGGATTGACTGTTGACTTGAATGCGCTGTGTCTCCTCTCATGCGCAGTGTGTAAAGGCCCTCAGCGGATCGTTTTCCACCTGTTACCATTTAACGAATGCAGTTTGTGGGAACAGGTGAACAGCTGGACACATTGCGACGAAGTAACACAGATTCTCACACTGGGTTTAAATTTCACACTGATAAAAAACAAACGATGCTGTCAATTGTTTTATTACATGTTTACAAGCCAGTGGCTGGTAACATATCCGATAATTCTACGTACATGATTAAGACTTCGCCTTGACTCTAGAGGAATTCTTCTAGGCATTACACGTCTTCAAAACAATGGAGTGTAGACACGTCCCACCCCTTTCCGCTACGCCTATTCCGCAAAACGCATACCCAGGTGAGCATAATAAAACGGCATCACACGAGTTAACTGGCTTGGATAAAAACGTTTCGACGGTATTTTTAGACGATTTCTATGCGTGTTATCCGGAAGTATTTCTCACACAATCGCCTCCTTCTCAGCAGAGTAGGGTAACATCAGCTGGAGGCAGCTGTGGCAAGAAGGCCAGGCCATCCATGAATGTGTGGAGTGCGAAACAACACAGTCCGGGTGCTTACAATGGCACAACTGGCCAGCGACCAGGAGAGTGAGTCACACGTGGGAAAGGACACGTGTCTCTCGCAACTGGAGGGATACGCGAGGTTCTGCTGTGGGTAGAAATTAAAAATTAAATCGGTGCATCAAGTACGGATTCACTCTGATTTCGACGATGAACATTTGTTTCCCGTTTTCATTTACTTCAGAAACCGTCATATCTCGCGGGAGAGCTAAAACCGCCAACGTTCCGCGATGTTGACGGTAACAGCAACAGTCGCTCGGGCAGCGCCAAAGCTCTCTCAGTTGCAGGAGGCGGAAGATTAACGAAAAAATAAATGCAGCTTGAACATTACCACTATCTGCATTTGTGATTAACGTCGAAATGTGGTTCAAAAATGGTTCAAATGGCTCTGAGCACTATGGGACTTCTGTGGCCATCAGTCCCCTACAACATAGAACTACTTAAACCTAACTAACCTAAGGATATCACACACATCCATGCCCGAGGCAGGATTCGAACCTGCGACCGTAGCGGTCACGCGGTTCCAGACTGAAGCGCCTAGAACCGCACGGCCACACCGGCCGGCCGTCGAAATGTGCTCGTAATCAGTACAGTTAAGTTATGCGGATCTGATGCTGGTTTCGTGATTTTATGTGTCGCGTGGTTGCGTTCCAGTGACGTGGCGGAATATAGGCGGACGATGGACGTTGGAGTCGCTCAATGACATGTGTGTAGCGTATGTGAAAAAGTGAATAATTTAAGCGATGTTGGCTGAGCGACGTTTGCCTTCCAGCAACGTTATACGGGGTGAAAGAAAACAATTTGACCAAACGTGCAGGGTGGAGTGACAGTTGGAAACATATAAATTTGAGTAACGCAACTAAGGGTCGAAAATGCGTATTTTCCGCGCTACAGGAACGTAATTAAAATCTGACATAGGGACGTCTTCACTCAAAATGAATGGTAATTCACAGAAAATCTACCAGGAACACAGACTTTCGACTAACCAGTCTTCAGGATGAGGACAAGAAAAAGTTAAAACACCACATATACGTTTATCATACTTAGCCGACCTACCAGACAGTACTTCTTTAGAAATGAAGACAGTAATATGTCCATGTTTAATGTTTCAAGATGTCTAAGAAAGGTCAAAGTAAATGAAAAATGAGCCACTACTTAATTAACGTAAGTATGTCGTAGCAAATAACGATAGTCGACTTATCACCAGTCCACAGAACGCGCTGGAAACGGCAAAATGGCGGAATGCGTTGGTAGCGCGATATACAACTTTAAAATTTAGTAGACGGTAAGTACGTGAAAGAAAATGCGGTACGTTTAACCAAGGTGCTACTATGTAAGATGTGAAATACGTTCCTTGATTACAAAAAGTCCTCGACCGAAGTAGTGAATGTATAAATGTCGTGACAAAAGCGTCTGTCACAGTATTATGGGGCAACATATTATGAGCCCCTACAGCATCGGTATTAATGAAACGAGAGACAATGCACGACTGGGCAGTTCCCAATGCACTGACAATGAAACACAACTTTTATTGGCGCGCTTGCATTGCTCCTATCATCGTGACTAGAGACGAAATAATTTTATGGCGTCTGTGATGTGAAAGTGATGACTCAGAGACCGATGAATTGTGTGATATCAGCTGCTCTCTGTATCTCGATGTATACCTGCGACACAGTAACCTACGGAGCCCAGCTGCCCTCATTTGTTCTATTTCTGTGCGGTTTTGACTGTACTGAAATTTAGCTGAAGTCCTCTATGTAGGTATCTAACACCTGCTGCAAGCTTCCATGTTTGTATTGAGCAGTCAAAATGAACGGTACGGCAAACGCGAATCTCAACGTTCAGATGAAATTTTGGAAACCGTTTTTCACTAATCATGTACTTACATGTTAAACATTAATCGTCTTTGCTAGGGTCAACAAACGTCGACGTCCCGAGCTTCATAATTTTTACACGCATGGTTTCTGCAGTCCAGCTGTCCTTGACGAAGCGAACTTATCAGTCTCTGTGTAATATGAACAGGAGACATCAACAAATAGTGCAGAGTACGGATTACTGACAGACGCCAG
Source organism: Schistocerca nitens (assembly GCF_023898315.1). Taxonomy (NCBI): domain Eukaryota; kingdom Metazoa; phylum Arthropoda; class Insecta; order Orthoptera; family Acrididae; genus Schistocerca; species Schistocerca nitens. The sequence goes on along the minus strand of NW_026045984.1, from coordinate 709,550 downwards.
TGGAGTCATGGTGTGGTGGAAGGCGAGGAAGGGACTGCGGGTAGATCGATGTTCAAAAGCCTCGTGCTCGGGCAGTGAAGCGTTCATAGCTGACTTATTAAGCGATCAAGATTACGCTCGTTGTGGAAAGAAGTGCGCGATGGGCACTGCTGCAAACACATTTCACCAAAAGGCGTTAGGCGTTTAGGCACGGCGACAAAACTTCTCAAAGACCAAAGACCCATTCAGACCGCTGTGCACAGAGTCAGGGGGTGTCTCGTCAGCGGCCACTGTTTGCCGTAGCTCTTGGCCCTAAGCGAGAGGCTGGCTGCGGTCATTAGCAGATTTCCAGGATCGATATCACAGAGTTTGCGTAATAAGACAGAACAGCTATTGGCAGATCGGTTTGCTAAGACGGCCCTATGTGCCACGCAGTAGCAGTCCTACTATTTGACAGAATGAGATTTTCACTCTGCAGCGGCGTGTGCGCTGATATGAAACTTCCTGGCAGATTAAAACTGTGTGCCCGACCGAGACTCGAACTCGGGACCTTTGCCTTCCGCGAAAGACAAAGGTCGCGAGTTCGTGTCTCGGTCGGGCACACAGTTTTAATCTGCCAGGAAGCTACTATTTGACTGTCACAGAAACAGACTGAGTACCAGATACGCTTCCCTACGTCTTTATTTTACTGAGAAAACGGAGATTCGAATACTAGATAATAATTCTATCATCGCAAATGTCACGCAGATGGGTTTCTCTCATATTGGGCAATGACTTCGAGATAGTCTCGTAGATATACAAATCGCGCCGATTTGTGGTACAGCTTTGCGATGTCGACTGTTGAAACACGACGAATGGTACGTTTAATAAGAGGAAATAAAAATGACAAATTTGTTTTCTTAGTTATCAAAAAAAATTGCGGGTTTGTTTTAACATATATCAAGAATGTGAAACCGACTACGGTAGAATTTCGAGATGTGAGACGCTGCAGGAATAATACTAGCATGTTGCCAACAGAGAGCACGTGATCCGTTTGTCGAGGCGAACACAAAGCCACGAGGAGCGTAAAGTGTTGCGCTTGTAGGCCGGTGAGTTGAAACACGATCGGACAGATATCTACCATTTACACGCTTTCAAAGTGTGTTTGTATCTATACTAACAAAAAGAGTCGTGTTAAATGTGGAAAAAAATAATCTGTCCAGAAAAGCGTGATCTTTTTAGTGTACTTAATGTATTATTCTAGTGAGAAGCTAGAAGGCCCTGCTCACTCGATTCCAGGGCTAGGATATGTGGCAGTGCAGAACTGTTCGTAATGAATGAGACGCGAGTCTGGATGTTAGGACGTCACCATAGGGTATCAGCAAGAGACGCCTGCCGTTGCCTTTAGTTAATGAAGTACTATCCAAAAAATAAAAAATAAAAATAAACTGCACAGATACTCACTAAACTCTTGATAGTGCGAGAGAAAATAATAAAAACTTTTTCTTTTCGCGTCGGAATGGAAAATGCCATAACAAGGACAACATATCAAGCAGTCAGCTCCTAGAAAACGAGTAAGGCCAGAATAATTACATGTAGGCGACAGAGTTGGAAACGGTTACATGCAAACGGCTGAGATGTTTTTAGAATGTATCGAAGCTAGAGCCAGACGAAAAGTAAGGCCTCGACATTCCTTAACTTCCTACAACGACGGAGCTGCTCGGATGTTAAATGTATTGTCTTAGTGTGGCCAATAATAGACCAAGCTCTGTCGCTTCCAGAATACTTGCAAACTATAATAACCGGTTTTCTAGGCTAGCAAATTCGTTTCAGATGATGGTTTGACGGCGGTGAGTTTTCTGCTCTGCTAATGGTGCATTTGCTTGCCGAGGGCCAAAAAAACACATGGGAAAACGGTGAAGATATTACGAAACCTGAATATGTTTAGGACGACATTGCGAGAAAACAGTTAGTAATAAATGTAAATATTCGCTGCAGTGTTTTAGGCAAAATTAATTACGTTATTTATATTCAGGTACAACCAAGGGACATCAGTTCCGTGAACAGACAGGCCGCAGAGATGACAATGTGCGGCAGCGACTTCTACCGCCACGCCGGCTGTTGTCTTTTAGCGTCGAGGAGCTACAAAGGATCTCCGAGACCTGATAACGTTTCAAGCATGGTGGAAGCAGCGTCGCAGACATCGTCACCTTGTTTACCGTTTTAGTGAGTTTGACGGGGGAGGGAACCAAACAGCCAGGTCGTCGGATTAGGGAAGGACGGGGAAGGAAGTCGGCAGTGCCCTTTCAAAGAAACCATCTCGGCATTGACCTGAAGCGATTCAGGGAAATACGGAAAACCTAAACGAGGATGGCCGCATGCGGGTTATAACCGTGGTCCTCCCGAATGCGAGTCCAGTGTGCCAACCGGTGCATCACCGCGATCGGTCTACCGTTTTAAGCACATTCATTTTATCGAGGAATGAGTGCGGAGCTCTTGAGATTGCGGGCAGCACATCATGTGTAACGGTGCCGGATGACAAAACATCGCTCCAACAACACTGCTCACGTTTGTTTTTTCTCACATACGTCACTGAATGACTTGTAGAAGAGAGGTCCGCCTATGTTACTCCACACCACTCGAACGCCAGCACGGGTTCCACAAAATCGTAAAAGCAGCGTCGGATTCACAATGACACGGTACTGACTTTGAACGCATTTAATCGCGATCGCAGACCGTAGAAATATAGAAGGTTGGGTTTATTTTTCCGTTAATTCTCCGTCTCCTGCGGCCCACAGAGCTTTGTCGCTGCTTCAGCGACTGATTGTTGCTGCTGGCGCTCCACAATATCGGCAGTTCATAACATTCTCGCGAATGATGGCGGTTTTATGGAGAAAATGAAAACGGGAAAAAAGTTATAACAACTGCACAATCACCAGTCAAACTTTACGTTTATCCAAGTTGTAAGCGAGTAAACTTTTAAACTGTAAATTACCTCGGTGGGGCATACCTAACTGTATGTCGTCTATATAAACCAGCATTTAAAGTTAGGTCTTCTACACACAAACTCGAAAAGGTATCGTTCCGTCCAATCGAAATTATGCGTCGTATTCTTCAATGAAAAATCCTACTGACTTCTACTAATGACTTGTGGTGTCTTGCTTGCATAACACTTCCACCTTTCGACAGCAAACGATTGTGTACTACTTTAGACACTCTGTCCGCACATAAAAGCACTTCAATATTTCGCAGTATTAATGGGCGAACTATAAAGATTTATCGCTTCTTAATTATCATGTCGGCATTCTCATACGTAATGTGAGCTTCGAGCACCGGTTTGTTAACATGCAGTTGTAACGTTTTATTGCTGTGAAATAGCGGTTAAAACTCGATTGCAGACCTGGAAAGCGAATCGCAAAAGTCGTCGTTCGTTCCAACAGAAACTACCTACCGTATTCATCACCAGAAAATGATGTTAACTGATATAAGCCACAATAATCCACATAATCGTTCTCTTTCCAAAGCTAATTGGTTTGTAGGCTCATCATCGTAGAATGAGGAAAGACAGAAACTAACGAATAAGTACCCGACAAAAATTGAATGTAAAATTGTTAATAATCATTCTGGTCGTTACAAGGTATTATAAAGATGGTTTAAATTGATTATATTGATGCCTACAAAATATACTGGTGTTCGAATGTGATGATATGCTCGATAAGGCGAAATAAATGATTAGATACAGCGAGACACGTGGCGCGTGCTCCAGGGAGACAGGGGTGCCGTGTGACGTCACACGTCCGTCTGGGCCGCTGCTACGTCTGTAGCGGACATCAGCCGCTGTGGCCGCCATTAAGACTTGACGGACGTCTCAGCTGCCACTACGGCTCTATGACGGCAGACATCTGTAGCCGAGTCCTAGTATTTTGTGCTCGTTGTTCTTTGTTGCCGCCAAAATTGCAGCATTCATTCACACTATGCAGTACGTAATTCGGTTCGCCCTTTTACTAAATATTCAGTTCATAAAGTTCAATATGAATTACATGCACAGGTAATTGTAAAATCATTCCTGTGTCGCAAAAGGAATTGCTGTGGCTGGAGGAATTATTTCCTGGATGATTGCAAGACAGACGCAAGACTGCTGTCTCGTGTGAGCATTTTGCTCATACCTTACCTAAGAAAAATACGAGAGTGGTAGTAGAAATAGTCAACTTCGTCATGAATTACTGGCTCGGTTATGTGTAGTTCATAAGAAATAGTGTAATTTAGTTGCGTGTGACATGAAACTTGGCAAGGACGATAACTTTAGTGAGTTTGTCTGTGGAGGGCCCAACTTAAAACCTGGGTTTGTGTAATTGCTGTTAACTCAATCGCTTCACAAAGCTCATCTTTCAAAATTGTCACCGCATTAAACTAACAGAAACGTACTGTTTGATTCCTAGTGGCCCCGTCCGTTACTTCTTTGTTTTCATTGCTTTAATAGAAGCCCTGTTACTAAGGAGTAACTCTGAACGTAACTGCCTTCATTCTGTGGCGCCAACAGCAACAATCGACCGCTGATGCAGCGACAGAGCTCTGTGGTCTGCAGTAGACGGAGAATTAACGGAAAGACAAACTCGGCTTCTACATTACTATGATCTGCATTTGCGATTAATGTCTGAATGTGCTTACAACCAGTACAGTGTCACTATGCGAATCTGGTACTGGTTTCGTGATTTTGTGAACCGCGTGCAGGCTTTCCAGAGACGCGGCGGAACATAGGGGGACAACCTGGCTGGGTGTCATTCAGTGACATACTTGTAACGAACGTATGAAGTGAATAACTTAAACAGTGCTGTTTGAGCTAGTTTTGCCATCCAGCACCGATATACAGGGCGTGCAGAAAGCATTTGACCAAGATTGCAGGGCGGAAGGACAGCATGTAGCATAGGAATTTGTGTATGGCAACTAAAAGTCGTAAATTCATATTTTCAGTGCTACGGGAACGTAATTGAAATCTGACATACGGTGGTCCTTGTTCAAAATGATAGGTAATTTACAGAAAATGTATATGTAAACAGAACTTTCGGACTAACCAGTCACGATTATAAGATAAATTTAAAACATCACTAACACGTGTATCGTATTTAGTTGACGAACGAGATAGTACTTCTTCATGAATGAGGACACCCACATGTCAATGTTTCTTGTTTGAATATATCTCAAAAAGGTCAAAATTAGTGAAAAATTAGGCACCACTTAGTTAAGATGAGTATGTATAGAAAATGTTCAAACTGACCACCGTTTTCATGCTGGCATAGTGGTTAAAGGATTTAATTGCGACCTGTATTTTCTATACTCAGATTCCTTCATTTGATACTGTCTTCGTCAGACTGGTTTTCCGCGCCGTGTGTATGCCAGACGATGCATTACACTCTGTTGTTCGAATTCTCACGAGTCCAGTACACTTAATCCTTGGTAGAAAGTGCTAAGAACGGCAAAATGGCGGAATACGTTGGTAGCGAGTAGTAATTTTAAAATTCAGTAGACAGTAACTACGTAAAAGGAATGTGACACTTATAACGAAGCACTACTGAATTAGACGTGAAATACGTTTCGTGATTACAAAAAGTCCTCTAGTAGAGTGGTGGACGCAGAAATGTCGTGACAAAGAGTGTCTGTCACGCTATTGTAGGGCAACGTGTGAGGCCCCTCAGAACAGGTATTAGTGAAAGCAAGCACCGTTGGTCGGTTGCCAAAGCGTTTAAAATTAAAGACGAAATACATTTATACCGTCTATGATGTTGAAGTAATGTTTCGGAGCAGCATGAATACGGTGAAATTGATTACTCTTTCTTAGTTCGATATATATCTACGACACAAGGACGATACTCTATGGAACCAAGTAGCCCCTACTCCTTCTCCCGACCAGAGGCAAACACCATTCTACTTATTAACTGTTTTGACAGTACTGAAATGTGGTGAATATTGCTTCTAGCCCTGCATCAAGGTGGGCTAACAGAATCGGATACCTGCTGCGAGTTTCCATGTTTGTACTGAGCAGTCAAGACGAACGGCGCGACACAGACGGCGACCACGCGGGACACAACATTGGGATGACCAAAATTTCGGAAACCACTTTTCGATAGTCGTGTTTACATGTTAAACCTTAATCGATTCTACTAGCCGGAACGAACGTCTGCAGCACGTTCCAAGATTCATACGTTTCAGACCCATGGTCTCCGCTGAGCAAACTATCGACAATGAAACGAACTTAGTGGTGTTTTCGTATTGTGAAAGGAAGACGTCAACATGTAATGTAGAGTACGAATTCCTTACGGAGGTCAGTGAAAATATAAGATGGAGAAGTGTGAGGAGCAGATCACACGTAAAGGGATGTCCAGAAGTCTTATCCAGGCCCATTAAAGCGTTCGTGGCTGCTTCATTAGTGGGCCGGAATTACGCTCGTTGTCGAAAGAAATACGAGGCGGGCACTGGTGGAAGGGTTTTGCACCTGAAAAGATTAGGCGTTTAGGGATGGCCAGAAAACTTGTGATCGAGTAATCAATCAATGTTGTGTGATGGAGCCTATGCCCCTAAGCGAGAGGTTGGCTGTGGTTATAAGGACATTTGCAGCATCGATATTGCAGTGTTTCCGTGATAAGACAGAACTGCTACTGGCCGATCGATTTGCAATGACGGCCCTATGTGGAATGTATTAACAGTCCTACTATTTTACTGTCAAAGAGACGATTTGAAGACCTCACGCACATCCCTAAATATGTATATTATCAACAAATCAGAGATTCAAACAGTAGATGTGCTTGTCCCACACTGGGGAATGATTTAGAAAGAGTACATAGATATACAAATCGCACTGACTTGTGGGACAACTCTGCGATGCGACACGAGGGACAGCTCATTCAATAAGAGGACATCAAAACGATAACTTTTGTTTCACGTGATAATAAAAAAAAATTGTCAGAGTGCTTTAATAAATGGCAGGAATATGAAGGACACTACGGCAGAATTTAGAGGTCGGCCGAAGGTACGGAAAATAGTGTGAGTCCAAAGTTTTACACTGGCCAACGAGCGGCAAATAACGCATTCAGGCACCGTGAATGAAGCTTTGGTGGCGTTCGATCACGCGACCGGCTCTGCCCAGCAAAAGGACAAAAGAATATGGATGACACAAAGTTTTTATTCTAATTTTCTACCGCCGTTTGTCTTGAACGTGATCTTTGTTCTCATAGATGCAGTGTGCGAAGGTCCTAGATAGATCTTTTTTTTTTCAGTTGCCAGTTACTAATGGAACATGTATAAGCAGAGAAGCAACTGCTGGACACATTGCCCCAAGGAAGGAAACAGTTTCTCACACGGCGTTTAAATTCCGCATCGGCACAAAACACATGATATTTGTTTTTATTACATTTTCACAATCGATGCCTGTTTACAAAATACACGTTGATAATACATATATGATTAAGATTTCGCCTCGACTCAAGACGAATCTTTCTAGCGGTTGCCGTCTTCATAATCTTGGAGCGTAAAAATACGTTACACCTCTTACCACGCATCGCGTGTCATCTAGGTGAGCATAATAAAGCAGAATCACATGTGTTACCTGGCATGGATAAATATGTTTTGACGGTATTTGTTGACGACTTACATCAGTGTTTTCTTGAAGATTTTCTCACAAAACCTCCCCCCCCCCCTCCTCACAAGTTTGGGATACCATCAGCTGGAGGCAGCTGTGACAGAAGGCCGCCCATGAAAGTGCGGACTGCGAAATAGCAGTGTCCGGATGCATTAAAACAGTGCAACTAGCCAGCGACTAGGAGTGTGATTATGGCATGTTGGAATGGTTACGCACCTCGTAAATGGCAGGCGACGCGACGTTCTTCTGTGGGCATTTTCGAAAAACTTTTCCCGCTTTCCTTTAGGCCAGGAAACCGCCGTCACTCGCGAGGGAGTGGAACTGCCAACATTTAGGAGCGCCAGCAGCGACAGCCAGCAGCTGAGGCAGTGGCAAAGCTCTGTCGGCCGCAGGGACGGAGAACTGACGGAAAAATGTATTCGGCTTAACTGTGTATAGATGAGTGGCAGGGGTAAAATACAGGGAGCGAAATCTATTTACAATTTGTACAGAAACCAGATGGCAGTTATAAGAGTCGAGGGGAATGAAAGGGAAGCAGTGGTTGGGAAGGGAGTGAGACAGGGTTGTAGCCTATCCCCGATGTTATTCAATCTGTATATTGAGCAAGCAGTGAAGGAAACAAAAGAAAAATTCGGAGTAGGTATTAAAATCCATGGAGAAGAAATAAAAACTTTGAGGTTCGCCGATGACAGTGTAATTCTGTCAGAGACAGCAAAGAACTTGGAAGAGCACTTGAGCGGAATGGACAGTGTCTTTAAAGGAGAATATAAGATGAATGTCAACAAAAGCAAAACGAGGGTAATGGAATGTAGTCGAATTAAGTCGGGTGATGCTGAGGGAATTAGATTAGGAAATGAGACACTTAAAGTAGTAAAGGAGTTTTGCTATTTAGGGAGCAAAATAACTGATGAAGGTCGAAGTAGAGAAGATATAAAATGTAGACTGGCAATGGCAAGGAAAGCGTTTCTGAAGAAGAGAAATTTGTTAACATCGAGTTTAGATTTAAATGTCAGGAAGTCGTTTCTGAAAGTATTTGTATGGAGTGTGGCCATGTATGGAAGTGAAACATGGACGATAAACAGTTTGGACAAGAAGAGAATAGAAGCTTTCGAAATGTGGTGCTACAGAAGAATGCTCAAGCTTAGATGGGTAGATCACATAACTAATGAGGTACTGAACAGAATTGGGGAGAAGAGGAATTTGTGGCACAACTTGACAAGAAGAGGGGAGCGGTTGGTAGGACATATTCTGAGGCATCAAGGGATCACAAATTTAGCATTGGAGGGCAGCGTGGAGGGTAAAAATCGTAGAGGGAGACCAAGAGATGAATACACTAAGCAGATTCAGAAGGACGTATGTTGCAATAAGTACTGGGAGATGAAGAAGCTTGCCCAGGATAGGGTAGCATGGAGAGCTGCATGAAACCAGTTTCATAACTGAAGACCAGCAACAACTTTGTACAATATTTCGCACTTGTGTTTTAGGCAAAAATAATTAAAGTACTGTTATCAACGCTAAACTGAGGAATGCAAACTTTTTTATTTCATAGAAAGGCTTTACGTATTCTGCCATCAAAGGGGCCGCACAGATCAGATTTTGCGACAGTAATTACAACCTGGACGGCATCTGTAGTCCAGAGCATCTCGTCGAATCATTTACGTCCCGGCGCGGGGAAACAGAGTCGCGGACATCGGCATGTTCCCTGGCAGAACGACGGCAGTAACAGGATAGGTTTTATAGGCTACGATGTCTCTGTCCGCGAAGCTTTCCAGTCCAGACACTGTTGATACACCTGTACCTCCTCGGACGATAGCTACAGTTAACCAACCGTTCCAATGTGTAAATGTGTCATTCACATCAATGCTGAAATTCAGTGTGCATCCACAAAACACAGATGGTCCATCCAGCAGTGCGTGTGCTGAAACAGATTTCATAGTATTCTTCTTCTTGTCCGCAGCGGATGTTGTCATTTCGACGTCTTCCACTGCCTTGTATATTGTTTGTCTCGTTAACACAGCGCTCGCCGGCCTGTGTTATCTCCATGTTATAACTACATGGCAAACTCGCCGGCACGGCCCTAGTAATATTAAGGGCCGTGCTCGTGAGGCGCTGCCAAGTGCGTTGCGCAACCGCGCGGCTGGCGCGGAAAGCGCGCGGCCGCCATTAACGTAGCAAACTCTATGCGTTGCAGGGGGGGGCGCAGCCCCCCCCTGACCCCCCCTGCCAAAAAAAAACTTCCTGCATAACGCGTTCGCCCGGGCTACGCTACAGGTCAATTTATTTATGAAAATACAGTGTACAATCTCCAACAAATTTAACATACTCACAAACTCCTTTTCCTTTACACCAAATATACACACTTTCATTTACATTAATCTTACGTCAATTACGAGTATACAGGACGAAAGGTGAAGGTGACATGTATGCTGATTTGCCGAAATCCTTATTTGCTAATTCCGTAACGTGATAGGTTTTATAAGCTATGATGTCTCTGTCCACAAAGCTTTCCAATCCAGACACTGTTGATACACCTGTTCCACCTCGTACAATGGCTACAGTTAACCAGCCGTTCCCATGAACACGGACAGCGTCCGACGCAGGAATGCCGTTGCGAGCAACTCCCTTCCCAGTTGTAACAGAATTCTCGGCCCACAGCAGGTTTCGTGGCAATTTATAAACACCGCGTCATTTTAGTTGTTCGTTTATCTCGTACTGACGAATGACAGAGGTGTGACGCGGAGAGAAATGCGATTACAATGATGAGCTGCAGGCTTCTCTTAGCTGCGGCGTAATCGGAGGAGCGTAACATTTCTTATCGTGTTTTCTGTGGATTAAGGACAACACTGTGCTCTTTCATCCTGCAAGTTTTGATATTTACTTCGAAGCATCGTTCTGAACGAAACAAAAGTAGTAGGCGACATTCCCTGGAATGTTCAGAGTACCTGTGACGCTACCTATGTAGAGTCAGGCAGATGAAAGATTCTAACAGTGCACAGTAGTTTCGACTCAGTGACTCCGTTTGCCCTAATTGGGACATGGTTTCCAAAGAATTGCATTACATATACGGCGTGTGCCAATTTGTAGTACAGATTCCTAGTAGTATGGACATTTCGGACACATCGAGTAGCGGACACCAAACAAGCCGCTGTCGTCACCATTAAGACGTCACGGAAGACTCAGCTGTCACGACAGCCCTGTGATGGCAGACATCTATAGCCAAGTCTTTCTATTTTTTTGCTTGTTTATCGTTGTTGCCGAGAAAACTGCCGCATTCATTCACGTAATTCAGTTTGGAAGGTCACATATGAATTACATGTAGAGGTAATGACAAAATGATTCATGTGTGGCAACAGGAAATGCTCTGGCTGGAGGTATTGTTTCCTGGGTGATAGCGTGCTAGACACAAGACTACTATCTCATGTGAGCGTTACGTAAGGAAGATACAACAGTAGGAATAGTAACAGTCAACTTCGTTATGAATTACACGCTTAATTATGTGTAGCTCATAAGAAATAGTCTGATTCAGTTGTGTGTAAAATGAAATGCGGCAAGGACGATAACTTTTAGTGAGTTTGTCCGTTGCGAGCGTAACTTTAAATTTGGATTTTTTTAATAGATAAAACTCTTTATCTTTTAAAATTCTCGTCGCATTAAACTAAAAGAAAAGTGCTGTCTGAGTGCTAGCTGCCGCGTTCGGTACTTCTTTCTGTTTTCATTTCTTTAATAGAATCGCAGTTGCTCTAGAGAAAGTCAGAATCTAACTGCCATCTTTCCGTGGCGCCTACAGCAACAATCGACCGCTGATGCACCGACAGAGCTCTGTGGTCTGCGAGATATGGAGAATTAACGGAGAGATAAACTCGGCTTCTATATTACTACGATCTGCATTTGCAGAACGTGTATACGTAAACAGAATATTTGAAGAACAGGATAAATTTAAAGTATCACACGTGTATCGGACTTGGCTGACGCACCATGTTTCATTTTTCAATATCTCATAAAATAGCCAAAATGAATGACGGATAAGCAGCCACTTAATTAACATAATTATCTGTAGCAAATGTTCAAACCGACCACCGTTGTCATGCTGACATAGCGCCTTAAATATTCACGTGCGACCTCTGGCCTCTATATTGAGATTCTTTCATTTGATGCCGTCCTTGTGCCCTACACTTTTGGTCAAATTGTGTTTCCGCACCCTGCATATGCCAGACTAGGCGTGACAGAGGGTTGGTCGAATTCTCTAGAGTCCAGTACACTTAATCTTTGATGGAAAGTGTGGAAAATGGCAAATTGACGGAATGCGTTGGTAGCAATTTGTAACTTTAAAATTCAGTGGATGATAACTATGATACGTTTAACAAAGGCGCTAAGGAAATAGATGTGAAATACGTTTCTTGATTACTAAATGTCCTCAGGTATAGTAGTAAATGTACAAGTGTCGTGACAAGCGTATCAGTCACGCTATAATGGGGCAACACGAGAGACCGCACAGAGTCAATATTAATGAAAGTAAAGACTATGCACCGTCGGTCAACTGCCAAAGCATTGAAAACGAAGCAAAATTTTTAACTGCGTTGGTCACATTGTTACCATCATCGTGAGTAACGGCGGTACTCTTGTTTATAGTCTGTGATTCGGTATTGATGACTCAGAGGCTGTCGAATACGGCGATATTAACTTCTCTTTGTATTTCAATAAACATCTGAAACATGTGGACAACAACCTATGGAACCACGTAGACCTCGACCTGAATTTAATATTTTCTGTGATTTAACACCTAGCCTGGTTACTGAACAGGTAAGGCGGACGGTACGACAGATATGACGTTTACACGGGACACAACATTCACAAGACCAAACTGTGGGCAACAGCTTTTCTCTAGTCATGTTTGCATATGAAACGTTAGTCCGAAGAAGCCTCTATTTTGCGAGCTTCATAACATTTACGCTCGTAGCCTCTGCAATGCAACTATCCTCGGTACAGCGAACTTTTCGGTGTTTCCCTAATATCGGGAGCAGACATTAACAAACGGTGGAGGGTACGGACTTGTTACGGACGCCAGTGAATACATGAGGAGCAGGAGGAGGTTGGACATAAACGGGTGTTCAAAAGTATCCACGTGCGTTAAAGCGTTGGAAGGTGCTGTATTGAGCGACCAAAGTTACGTTTACTGGTGCACGGTTGTGAACTAAGTGTAGATACAGGTTGCGCACTTACTTCTTTTACGGCTTTGTGGTACCCACTATTCAAACACGATAGAGAATGGACAGCATACTTGACAACAGGTTGCAAAAAGAATAACTTTACGTGTTTCCACATTGTCAAGAAGCCGAGTACTGGCCTGTTTTTATACACGACCGGAATGTACAAGAGACCACTGCACCACTTCCGGAAAGAAGACGTCACAGCGATGTAAACATGTCGTCTACTCGGCTCGCGCGATCATTTTGCACAATCACCAGACAGAGAGATTAATAATTATATTAGTTGGCAGCTGTAGCTAGCAGAGTTGAAACCAGTCGGAAAGATGTCCGCCGTTTACGTTTTCAAGGTGTATCAAGCGCATAGTAGAGCAAAAATGAGACACATTGAAATGGAAAAAAAATTGTTTCTTCAGTACTTTAGTAATAAGAATGTGAGGCCAGGGTCACTAGATTACAGGCGTGGCGTGTTTGCCAGTGCAGGATCGTCCGTAATGAATGACTCGCGAGTGTCGATGTTGCGGCGTCTCCATAGTGTATCAGCAAGAGACGCCCTCCGCAGACCTGAATATGTGTAACACAACTGAAGCGAAGGGAACAGTCAATTCTGGGAAGCGCGCCATGTTTATAACATTTTCCCTCGTTTGCCACTTGCCTCATGTAAGTGTAATACTTTGCCTAGCGTTTTACGTAAAAATATTTAGAGTACTGTTACCAACAAAAAATATAGGAATACAGACAATCTTTGGTATAAGAAAAGGGCTTCACATTTTTCTGTCGTCAGAGGTGCCGCAAAAACCACATTTCCCAAAAAAAAATTCAATTTGTGCAGCGACTACTCTACGGAGCAGTTGGTCGAATCATTTGCGTCCGGACGTGGGGGAGCAGCGTCGCAGACGTCGACACCTCGTCTGCCAGCACGGCGGCAGTGATGCGGAGTCGAAGTAAAGGAGATGAATCTTTCTAAAGTAATCCTGAACAGATACACCAGTTTAACTCGACAAGAGCACGGACAGCGTCTGACGCAAGGATGCTGTCGCAAGCCACTCCGTTCCCCGTTGTAACGGAATTTTAGGCGCACAGCTGTTTTCGCAACAGTTTATTGTAAACACTGCGTCATTTGAATTGTCCGTTTATCTGATTCTGACGAATTACAGGGCGGTGAACTGGAAGGAACTGCGATTACGATGAGAAGTTGAAGGTTTTTCTTAGCTGTAGATTAATCGGAAGAACGTAACATTTCTTATCGTATCTTCTGTGGATTAGGGGAGACCACACCATGCTGATTCAGTCTATTCACCTATGAGATGAAATAAAAAAAATTAAACAGATTTACCCCTAGTTCGCAAATGCCTTCATCGCCTCGCTAGTACGGACGACCTCCAGATTCAGCCGTTGACAAAAGTTTGCTACCGACGCTTCCTCCTTTCCCAAACAGAGCAGGGCACACAGCGAGAGGTGAATAGCGTACACAGAAATGAATGACTTCGTTAAATATGCTGATATCAGCTGTCTTTTTTTTCCTTTCTGCTCTCACTATAAAGCTACGGCGCAAGAGTAACACTGTGTGACGTGGTGGTTGTACGTGCAGGAACGGTAAAGTATAATCTGCCGGAACTAAGAGGTGCTATCAGTTTCTTCTGACCAGAAGACAAAGTAGCTTCAAATGTTACCAATACTGACTAAACTGAAAGCAGAAAAATACTTCCTCCGAAACCACATCTTCACTGGCTCCAAAACTTTAATAGCAACTGGAAGTTTCGATGTTTACCTCGAGGCATCGGTCTGAAAGAAACAGAAGTGCCGTAGCATGCATTGTTCATGCAAATCTCCTGAGTACAACAGACGCTTTGTTACGCCAAAGTCAGTGTATTAATGACAAATTAAAACTTCTAGTAGTACACAGTGGTTCTAGTACAGCAACTGTGTTTCCCATAATTGGGTCACAGTTTTCAAAGATTACGTACATGTATGACTGGCGCCAGTTTCTACTACAGTCTTCTAGTAAGGACCATTTAAATACGACGGAGAGTGCACAACGCATTTTGTAGAAGCAGATATTAACGAGTAATTTATTCTTTGTCGTCATCAAGGCAACTCTGATATTGGTTTGATACGTGGCCGGAATGTGTGAGATGTCGCACAACTACTTTGCGGAGGAAGATGCAACTACAACGTTAACACGGAGGAATCTTTTGGAACACTGAACGTATCATCTTGGTGAACAGAGGATAAGGTAGGGGCTGCATACGTGGGTTGTGACAATCTCTCGTAATAAACAGGACGGGAGTGTAGATGTTATAACGTCACGGTTGTGTATCATGGAACGCGATGTGTATGGAACATATGTAAATTTTCCACAGTATGACTACACATCTGCATATGCGTTTCTAGGGCTGGGCTGACAGCGGTGAGCTCCCGCGCTTGCCGACCATCACAAAGACACGTGAAACAAAAGTCGTTACAGTTTGCCCACTGACGGATCACTCAGGAATGTTTGGACACTCTTTCAAAAGGGAGAATTTCAACCCAAATGACAACAGCACAGCCGGCCGAAGTGGCCGAGCGGTTAGAGGCGCTACAGTCTGGAACCGCACGACCGCTACGGTCGCAGGTTCGAATCCTGCCTCGGGCATGGATTTGTGTGATGTCCTTAGGTCAGTTAGGTTTAAGTAGTTGTAAGTTCTAGGGGACTTATGACCACAGCAGTTGAGTCCCATAGTGCTCAGAGCCATTTGAACCATTTGAATTTGACAACAGCACACGCTACGCGGCAAACATTTTCCAAAATCCTTGGGTTGGATGAAAGCAGGGATGTTGGCTGTGTCGGTCGTCATTTCTGAAACTCTACGAATGGCGAAAATTTTTGACACGACAGAGCGTTAATCTCTAACGCACTATTACGAATTTACTCTACAAGCAACGTTTTCTGGTACATCACGCTTCTTATCTCGATATTGGTTCGTCATTTGTACTAGATAAAGCACAAGTCGTAGGTTTTTATTCCGTGTAAAAATAGGACGTTACGGATGTCACTTCTTAAAGCATAATGCCACACATGAGACGCAGTCGTAAGGAAGTGGCCAGAAAACTATATGCTTCCCGCCAACGGATTCTGTGGAAGCGGCCAGCTAAATGAGCCACAGTCCAACAAGAAAAGGAATTGGTCGCATTACTGTAAGTCTGCCATTTGTGAAAATAAGGAGGTGGCAGGACATTGTTTGAAACGTTTGCTGTCGTTCCACGTGGCCAAACGTAACAAGGATAGTTATCGCATTAACGTCGCGAATCTTGTAGGAAGTAGATTAATTGAATTACCAAATGAGTGGTCCTAATGCGACAAGATCAGTTGTTGAAGTCAGTACTTGATTGCAGTTGCAGATAGTGCAACCGTCTAATCCATTTGGTTTCGAACCACAACACCGGAAGGATAGATGCAGGCGCCGTGTATACGTGTATCTCTACGGTCGAGCACATGAAGCCCGGTGTGTGTTCACAGATTCACGTACGCCAGCGAGGAGCACATAACGAAGTCAGGCATCGTAAACCAAAGTTTTGGCGGACTTCATTCTCGCGATAGGCGCCACCCACCTACACGACAGAATAATATCGCTGACGCAAGCTTTTTCCATTTCTTTGCCTTCTCAGTGAACTAATTGTTGACTCGAATGCAGTCGTCCTCCTATCATGAGCAGTGTGTAAAGGCATTCGAGGAATCCTTTCTTATCTGTTACCATTTAACACATCGATACAAAGAAATGATGCTGTCAACTTTTTTATTACGTCATCATAAGCGATGCTTGGTGACAACATATTCGCTAATTCTACGTACACGACTAAGTTTTCTCCTTGGCTCTAGAGCAATTTTTCTGTCCATTACACGTCTTCAAAACCATGGAGTGTAAATACGTTCCAGCTCTTACTGTTCCACGTATTCCGCACGACGCGTGTGATCCACGCGAGCGTAATAAAACAGCATCAGTGAGTTATTTGGCTTCGATGAAAACGTTTTAACGGTACTTCTTTACGGTTTTCTTTACATGTTTACCGGGAGATTTTTTCACTCAATCGCCTCCTTCTCGGGGGTGTAGCGTAACATCAGCTGGAGGCAGCTGTGACAGAAGGCCATCCACGAATGTGCCGAGTGCGAAAGAGCACAGTCCGGATGCGTTACAGTGGTACAACTGGCCAGCGGCTAGGGCTGTGATTCACATGTGGGGAAGGACACACACCTACGCGAGTTCTTGCTGTGGGTAGACATGCGTCAAGTAGGGATTCACTCTCATTTCGATGATGAACACTTGCATCTGAATTTTTCTCCCGTTTTCGCTTATTTCACAAAACCGCCATTACTCGCGGGAGAGTTAAAACTGCCAACATTCCGCGGTGCTGGCAGCAACAATCGGTCTCTGACGCAGCGACAAAGCTCTGTCGGTTGCAGGAGACGGAAAATTAACAGAAAAATAAATCCAGCTTCTACATTACTACTATATGTATTTGTGACTAACGTCTAAATGTGCTGACAATCAGTACGGAGTAATTATGCAGATCTGATGCTGGTTTCGTGATTTTGTGTGTCGCGTGCTGGCTTTCCAGTGACGCGACGCAACGTGGGCGGACGACCGGGGTGGGAGTCATTCAGTGTAGCGTACGTTAAAAGTGAACAATTTAAGCAGTGCTGGTTGAGCAGGGTTTCGCCATCCAGCATCGTTATACAGGGTCCGGAGAAACGATTTGACCAAAGGTGTAGGGCGGAAAGACAGTGTGAAACTTAGTAGTTTGGGTACAACAACTCGGGGTCGAAAATTCGTATTTTGGGCGCTACAGGAACGTAATTAAAATCTGACATGTGAACGTCTTTACTCAAAATGAAAGATAATTCACACAAAATGTAAGTGTAATCACAGTCTATGGACTAACCAGTCTCAGGACGATAACAAGAAAAACTCAAAGCATCACATACACCTGTGTAATACTTAGCCGACGTTCTAGACAACATTTCTTTAGAAATAAAGACAATCACATGTCCATGTTTTATATTTCAACATGTCTTGACAAAGTAAAGGAAACGTGATCCACCACTTACTTAGCGTTAAGTATGTCGCAGCAAATGTTCAGACTGCCCACCGTTTTCTTGCTGGCATAGCGCTGTAAATATTCAACAGCCATTTCTAGTTCCTATACTCGGATTGTTTTTTTTCATGCTGTCTTTCTGCCCTACACTTTGCGTCAGACTGTTTTCCCACACACTGTATATGTGAGACAAGACATGGCAGAATGATGGTCAACTTCTCAAGAGTCCGTAGAAAGTGCTGGAAACGGCAAAATGACGGAATGCGCTGGTACCGATATATATCCTTAAAATTTAATAGAAAAAATGCGATACGTTTAACCGTGTAGCTAGAATGTAAGATGTAAAATACGTTTCTTGATCACAAAAAGTCCTCAACTGAAGTGGTGAACGTATAAATGTCGCGACCATAGCCTCCGTGACGTTACTGTGGAGCAACATGTGAGCCCCTGCAGCGTCGGCATTCATGAAACGAGAGACGGTGCACCGGTGGTCGGTTCCCAAAGCACTGAAAATAAAACACGATTTTTAACTGTGTTGGTCCCACTGCTCCTATCATCGTAAGTAAAGTATTTTTACAGCTTCTGTGACGTGGAAGTGATGACAGAGACCGATGAATACCGTCATATCAACTCCCCCCACACGTTAACCTATGGAACCAAGTAGCCCTCATTTCTTCTTCTGATCAGAGGCAAACCACATTCAATTTATTTACGTTTTTGACTGTACTCAAACGTGGTGAATTTTGCCTCTAGTCCTCCGTCAAGGTATCTGACACCTGCTGCGATTTTCCATGTTTGTATTCAGCGGTTAAGACAGAGACGACGACTACACGGGAAACAACATTCAGGTGAGGAAAATTTCGGAAACCATTTTTCTCTAATGATGAGGTTGCACGTTAAACATTAATCGGATCTGATAGGATGAACAAACGTCGATGTCCAGAGGTTCATAATTTTTACACACATCTCTCTGCAATGGAGCTGCCCTTGACGAAGCGAACTTGTCATTTTGTGTAATATGAAGAGGAAACATTAACAAGTAGTGGAGAGTACGGAATCCTGGCAGACGCCAGTGGAGTCTTGATTTGGGGGAAGATGGGGAGCAGATTGCACGTAAAGGGATGTCCAAAAGCCTCGTGCACGGCCACTGAAGCGCACGCAGCTGATTTATTAAACAATCAGGATTACGCTCGTTGCGGAAAGAAGCGCGAGATGGGCACTGCTGCAAACACATTTCACCGAAAAGCGTTTGGCGTTTACGCACGGCGGCAAAACTACTCAAAGACTGAGGACCCATTCAGACCGCTGTGCACAGAGTCAGGGGGTGTCTTGTCTCCGGCCACTGTTTGCCGTGGCCCTCGCCACTGAGCGAGAGGCTGGCTGTGGCTATTAGCACATTCCCAGGATCCATATCGCAGTGTTTGCGTGATAAGACAGAACTGCTATTGGCAGATCGGTTTGCAAATACTGCCCTACGTACTATGTAGTAGCAGTCCTACTATTTGGCGGTATATTGATAATTTTTACTTATCGACCGTCTGACAGCAACTGAATAAAACACAATTTTAGTGCCATATGCGTTTCGCCTTTATTTTCTGCGAGACATCATCAGTGGCAGGTTGCGTGGACAATTTCTTACATATTACGCTCCTGTTGCATTTTCGGTGTTCTTCTTACGAATGCGAATTTGCGGTTTTTTTCCCACATTCCACAGCACTATGAACTGAACGCTTGTTTCAATGGAATGTTTTGGTTTCTGTTGCCGACTGTCAGACGGTCCATAAGTAAAAATTATCAATATACCGTAATATTACACGCAACTGAGGAAGACAGGACTAAAAAAGTTGAAGATGTCTACTATTTGACGTTCACAGAAACGGACTGGGTACCAGATACGCTTCCTAATGTAAGTATATTACGGAGAAATCGAAGATTCGAATACTAGAGAACGATTCTATCATCTCAAATGTCCCGCAGACGTGTTTGTCCCATATTGGGCAATGACTTCGAGAGAGTATCTAGGAATACAAATCGCACAGATGTGTGGTACAGCTTTGCGACACCGTCTGTTGAAACACGACGAATGGCACGTTTAACAAGAGGGTATAAATAATGACAACTTTTATTTTCGTGGTTTTTCAAAAAACATTGCGGAATTGTTTTAATATATACCAAGAATGTGAAACAGACTACGTTAGAATTTTGAAAGCATAAGGAGTATAAGGTTTGCACTTGTAGCCCGGTGACTTAAAAACGATCGGCCAGACATCCGCCATTTGCACGCTTTCAAAGAGGGTTAACACATACACTAGAAAAAAAAGTGTCGTACTAAACGGAAACAATCACCTCTTCAGAAACTCATGCATCTGGGAAAATATGTCAAGCAGTCAGCCCTTACAACACAAGTAAGGCCTGAATAAATACACGTGAGCGACAGAGTTGCAAACGGTTACGTACACACCACTGAGATGTTTCTAGAGTGTACTAAAGTCAGAGACAAACAGAAGGTATGCTCTTGAAATTCCTTAACTTCCTAAAACGACGGAACTTTTCGAGTGCCAAATGTATTTTGTTAGCGTGGCCAATAACAGACCAAGCTGTGTCGGTTCCAGAATACATAATGTCATAGGCAGCTTTCCAGGTAAGCAAATTCGTCTCTGGTTTTACGGTGGTGAGTTTCCTGCTCTGCTAATGGTGCAATTTGCTTGCCCGCGGCCAACAACACGTGTGAAAACAGAGAGGGTATTACGAAACCTGAATATGCTTTGGACGATAATGCGATAAAACAGTTAGCAATAAATGTAAATATTCGCTGTAGTATTTTAGGTAAAATTAGTTGCGTTATTTTTACTGAGGTAAAACCAAGGTACATCAGTTCCGTGGAAAGGCAGGCCGCAAGAGATGGGAACGTAGAGCAGAAACTTGCACCGGCACCGCGGCTACAGTCTTTCCTTGAGGGGCTGCAGAGGATTTCCCCGAGTTGGTTGCGATTCGAGCATGGGGGGGAAGCAGCGCCGCAGACATCGACGCCTTCGTTGGCAGCACGGCTGCAGCCGGCTGGTGCAGAGAGAGGCGATGGAGAGATTCGTCCGAATCTTGATTTCTTATTCAAATCTAACGCGCCAAACACGCCGAAAGCATTTGTATCCAGAATGCCGCTGCGACCCACTCCGTTCGCAGTTGTAACGAAATTTTCGGCGCAGTACTGCTCTCGCGACATTTCAAAAATTCACCTCTTTGTAATTGTTCGTTTATGTACTGCTGAAGAAACGAAAACCTCTGAACTAATTACGATGATGAGTCTACGAAACATTTAGATTTGGAAACAGAACGATTATGGAAATTATTGTCGATTATATCAGTTAGTATCATTTCCTGGTGACGAATACGATAGATTGTTACTTTCCACGTCTGCATACGAGTTTTAGCCGCTGTTTCAGAGCAATAAATCATTGTCTCTCCATGTGAACAAATCGGTGCTCGGCACTCACATTATGTATGTGAATGCCAACAAGATAAGTAAGAAGTAAGAAGACGTTGAATCTTTACAGCTCGTCCATTACTATTGCGAAAATATTGAAATGCTTTCAAATGCGAACAGAGTGTGTAATATAGCACACAATAGTTTGCTGTAGGGAGGTGGAAGTGTTATGCAAGCATGACGCCACAAGTGATTACTGGGAGTCAGTAGTGTTTTTCATCGAAGAATACGATGCGTAATTTCGATTGGACAGAATGATAACTTTGGCGAGTTTGTGTCTGAAAGGCCTAACTCTAAAAATGGGTTTATATAGATTAAATACAGTCATGTGAGCTTCTAACTCCGATGAATGTAAAGTTTGACTGATGGCTGTGCATTTACTATCATTTTTCCGTTTTCATTTTCTGCATCAAACCGCCATTATTCGCGAGAAAGTTAAAACTGCCGACATTGTGGAGCGCCAGCACCAGCAATAGCTACCTGAGGCAGCGACAAAGGTCTGTGGGCTGCAGCAGACGCAGAATTAACGGAAAAATAAACTCCGCTTCTATATTTCTACCATCTGCAAGCGCGATTAAAAGTGCCCAACGTCAGTACCGTGTCATTATGCGAATCCGACGATTTTGTGTAATCCCTTTTGGTGGTCAGTCAGTGACGCGTGTGAAAAAACGCGAACGTAAGCAGTGGCGGTGGAGGGGGGTTTCGCCGTCCTGCACTGTCACACATTATCAGACATGACCAGGTGCTGACCGCAGTCTCAATTCTTCGATAAAATGAAAGTGCTTAATAGCGTAAAATGATGGAATGCTGTGGTAGTGGTTTTTTCCTTCGACATACAGCAAGAAATCCGGCATCGGTGACCATGTTTCCGGAGTCGATATGATAGCGTTTACATGACGAACCAGAAGCGGTAGCGGCAGATCGGTTTATGAAAAGCACATTCGTTAGCCGTTTGAACAACTGTTAGATAACGATTTATATTTTGTTTGACACAGTGAAAGCGATTATTAACATACCGTTTCCTTTTCGTCGCGGGAACACGGAGAAACAAAGATTTTACTTTTACGCTTAACATTTCTCCTCCGTCCGACATTTATAATTTTCTGCAAAGAGATATCAGAATTTCCGTGTCCATTATTATATACAAGGTCCTTGATCGTTGAATGGCAGAATGGCGCCCGTAGACATCTTTTTCGCGCTGTTTATTCCGTTTCAACGTCTTATTCCTTATATCAAAGCTTAACACGGCAAGTCGCATGCTGCCATCGGTCGGCCATCGACTACACTGCGTCCTCTGTAACTCGTTTCGCAGTTACCTTCTTCTGCAACATCGGGCGCCATCAGAACGTCTTTAGATAGCGCTCTTTGGGGTGCGAATCACGCACTTCCAACAAATAAAAACAGAACATTCGTTCATAAAAATCTCTTGTAGTGGGCAACGAGAGAGGGCTGTAGCCTATTTGTGTGAAAGAAGGTAAATTGAGACAACTGTGAGCCGACAAGACTGCCACATCAGAGAAACAGGCAGTTGCGATTTCAAATCCGCCTCCACACAGCACCAGAGAATATCGTATAACGCAGTCAGGAGCCGTAGAATAAATTTCACACTGTTTTCGTTCTCGAGCGAAGCGTTGCTCAGCGCTTTCAAATAAGTAGTAGCATATTAAAACATGAAATAAGTTTATATTTTGTATTTCTTTTGAAAAGAATGGAAATAAATAAAGTTTTTTTTTTTCGTCACGTTCCAACACTACCAGGAACATCTTTTCTGTTTTCCTGAAAGGAAAAAAACTGATTTCAATTTCAGGTGCAAGTATATTCCCTGCGTAGCGTACTTTTCAACTACTTAATATAATACGTGGCCTTAATTTCTCTTTAGTTCTTCAGTGACAGGGCACAATTCCTGGCATGGAGAACAAGAGACATAAGCAGTTAGGTGCGGCGCTGGAAGATACATCATGTGAATGGAGAAAGAGCTAAAGTAACAACCGGCGGCAGTCTTCAGAGAAAGCGGTCGCGAATCAGGTGTTGAGTGCGACGGACTACCTGGCGGATCTTGAAACGGAAAATCTGAACATGAACAGTAGCGGGAGGCAAAGGCCGGGCAAGTTCTCATACATAGGAAGATTATCCAGCAATCTGTGGGCGGCGATATACCACTGTGTGGACAGATTAAAGTTGTGTAACTGATCAGTGAGTGGGACAGGATACCGGCAGCAGACGCAGCATTATGCTGTGCTCAGAGGTTTGGAAATTAGTTCGCTGGCTTGAGTAGGGAGAGACTCCAATGTTTCTCTTAACGAGGTACACGGATTGACATGTGTCTTCTTCGTGGAAGATCAGAATTTGCATATGAATTATAAAGATATGTTATGTGCCTAATACTACTAAAGATGTACCCGGTAACAGTGGGGCAACTTTGAAATGTACAAGCAAAAATGCTTGACGTTTACTGAGTGTAGAATGAGGAAAGTCGGCAACAAACGAATAACCAGACAAAAATTGAATGTAAAATTGTTAATAATCACGCCGCTCGTAAAAAAGTGTTATACAGAGCGTTTCAATTGATTATACTGATACCGAGAAAATACACAGGTGTTCAAGGGTGAGAAACTATCGAAATGCTCGATAAAGATAAATAAATGATTGGATACAGCGAGACACGTCGCGCGTGCTCTACGGAGACAGGGGTGCGATGTGGCGCCTCAGCCGCTGTGGCCGCCATTAAGACTTGAGGAACGACTCAGCTGTCACTGCAGCCCTATGATGGCGGACATCTGTGGCCAAGTCTTAGTATTTCGTTCTTGTTTATCACGGTTGCTCAAAAAATTGAAACATTTATTCACACTATGCAGTATGTAATTCGGCTCACCCTGTTACTAAATGTTCAGTTTATAAAGAAAGATATAAATTACATGAAGGGCATTTCTGCTCTGGCTGGAGCAACTGTCTCCTCCACGATTGCATGATAGACGTAACACTTCTATCAAGTGTGAGCATTTTCCTCATTCTTTACCTAAGAAAAATACGAGACTAGTAAAAATAATAGTCAACTTCGTCATGAATTACAGGCTCAGTTGTGCGTAGTTCGTAGGAACGTGGCAGGGACGATATCTTTAGTGAGTTTGTCTGTGGTGGACGCAACATAAAACCTGCGTTTCTGTAATTGCTGGTAACTCAATCGCATCACGAACATTATCGTTCAAAATTGTCAACGCGTTAAATTAACAGAAACGTACTGTTTGACTGCCAGTTGCCGCTTTCGTTACTCCTTCCTGTTTTGATTTCCTTAATAGAATCCCAGTTACTCCGGAGAATGCCTGAATCTAACTGCCATCATTCCGTGGCGCCAACACCAACAATCGACCGCTGATGAACCGACAGAGCTCTGTGGTCTGCAGGAGACGCAGAATTAATGGAAAGATAAACTCGGCTTCTGCATACTACGATCTGCGTTTGCGATTAATGTCTGAGTGTGCTTACAATCAGTACGGTGTCACCATGCGAATCTGGTGCTGGTTTCGTGATTTTGTGGATCGCGTGCTGGCTTTCCAGTGACGTGGCGGAATGTAGGCGGTCAACCTGGCTGGGTGTCATTCAGTGAGATACGTGTAGCGTCTGTAAAATGTGAATAATTTAAGCGGTGCTGGCTGAGCGACGTTTGCCATGCAGGAATGTTATACAGGGTGCGGAAAAACAATTTGACCAAAAGTGCAGGGCGGAAAGACAGTACGAATCATAGGAATTAGAGTGCCGCAAGTAAGAGCCGCAAATGCGTAATTTCGGCGCTACAGGAGTGTAATTAAAATCTGACATGGAGACCACTTTACCCAAAATGAATGGTAATTTATAGAAAATGTACGGCTGAACACAGTCTTTGG
The DNA here is from genome assembly GCF_023898315.1 of Schistocerca nitens. NCBI lineage: Eukaryota > Metazoa > Arthropoda > Insecta > Orthoptera > Acrididae > Schistocerca > Schistocerca nitens. The sequence continues at coordinate 684,320 of NW_026045984.1, read as the reverse complement.
ACTAACCAGTCTTCAGGATGAGAACAAGAAAACTAAAACATCACATACACGTTCATCATACTTAGGCGACGTACCACACAATATTTCCTTAGAAATGAGGACAATCGCGTGTCCATATTTAATACTTGAAGATGTCTTGAAAAGGTCAAAGTAAATGAAAAATGAGTCACCACTTAATTAAGTAAGCGTGTCGTAGCAAGTGACATAATGATAGTCGAACTCTCACGACTCCATAGAAAGTGCTGGAAACGACAAAATGACGGAACGCGTTGGTAGCGATGTACAACTATAAAATTTAGTGGACGGCAAGTACGTGAAAGAAAATGCGAAACGTTTAAGCAAGTAGTAGATGTATAAATGTGGTGAGAAAAGCGTCTGGCACATTATTATGGGGCAACATATTATGAGCCCCTACAGCGTCGGTATTAATGGAACGAGAGGTACAGTGCAGCATTGGTCAGTTCCCCAGTTACCTATGGACTGAAAATGAAACGCAACTTTTAATGGCGTTGGTCGCATTGCTCCTATCATAGAGACGAACTAATTTTATAGTTTCTGTGATGTGGAAGTGATGACTCAGAGACCGATGAATAGTCTGATATCTGCTGCTCTCCGTATCTCGATATATCCCTGGGACACAGTAACCTATGAGACCAAATTTCCCTGATTTGTTCTCCTGGCAGAGGCGAACTATATTCTATTTACGGTTTTGACTGTACTGAAATGTCGTGAAATTTGCCTCACGTCCTCCATGTAGGTATCTGATACCTGCAGCAAGTTTCCATGTTTGTACTGAGCAGTCGGGATGAACGATACGACAGAGACGACGACTACACGGGAAACAACATTCAGATAAGGAAAATTTCGGAAACCGTTTTAATCATGTGGTTACATGTTAAACAGTAATCGGTTTTGCTAGAGTGAGCAAACGTCCATGTCCCGAGCTTCATAATTTTTACACGCGTGGTCCCTGCAATGCAGCTGTCCTCGACGAAGCAAACTTATCAGTCTTTGCGTAATACGAGGTGGAGACATTAACAGATGGTTTAGAGTACGGATTCCTGGCAGACGCCAGTGGAGTCGTGATGTGGTGGAGGGTGAAGAGGAGATTGGAAGTAGAGGAACGTTCAAAAGTCTCGTGTTCGGCCATTGAAGCGTTCGTAGGTGGTTTCTTGAGCGATCAGGATTACGCTCGTTGTGGAAAGAAGCGCGAGATGGGCACTGCTGCAAACACATTTCGCCAAAAAGCTTCGGGCGTTTAGGCACGGCGACAAAACCTCTCAAAGACTACAGACCCATCCACACGGCTGTGCACAGAGTCAGGGGGTGTCTTGTCTCCGGCCACTGTCTGCCGTGGCCCTCGCCACTAAGCGACAGGCTGGCTGTGGTCATAAGCACATTTCCAGGATCGATATCGCAGAGGTCGCGTGATGAGACGGAACTGCTATCAGCAGATCCGTTTGCAGAGACTGCTCTATGTAATGAATAGTAGCTGTCCTACTATTTGACGTTCACAGAAACGGACTGAGTACCAGATACCCTTCCCTACGCAAGTATGTTACTGAGAAATCGGAGATTCGAATAGTAGAGAACAATTGTATCATCGCAAATGTCGTGGCAGTTGTGTTTGTCCCATATTGGGCAATCGCTTCGAGAGAGTGTGTACATATACAAATCGCGCCGATCTGTGGTGCGGCTTTGCGATGTCGCCTGTTGAACCACAACGAATGGTACGTTTAAGAAGAGGAAATAAATATGACAACATTTGTTTTCGTGGTCATTCAAATAAATCGCGGGATTGTTTTCATATATACCAAGAATGTGGAACCGACTACGGTGGAATTTGGAGATATAAGACGCTGCAGGAATAAAATCGCATGTTGGCAACAGACGTCACGTAATCCGTTGGTCGAGGCGAACACAAAGCCGTGAGGAGTACAAGTTTTGCGCTTGTAGCCCAGTGAGTTAAACACGATCGGACAGATCTCCGCCGATTACAAGCTTTCCAAGTGTGTTAATACCTGTAGTAAAAGAGAAGTTGTATTAAATGGAAAAAATCGTCTGTCCAGAAATGCATGGCTCTTTTGAGAGTAGTTGCCGTGTTATTCTAGTGAGAAGCAAAAGGCCGGGCTCGCACGATTTCAGGGCTAGCATATGTGGCAGTGCGCAGCCGTTCATAATGAATGAGACGCGAGTGTGGATGTTATGTCGTCACTGTGGTGTACGAGCAAGTAACGCCGGCCGTGGTCTCCAGTTAATGAAGTACTGTCGCAAAGAGACTGCACAGCTACGCACTAAGCTCTCGATAACACGAGATACAATAATAACAACAACTCATTCTCTATCCATTATCATCACGACAATTGTAACACGCTTTTAGTATGTGGCCGGAATATGTAAAGAGCCACAGCACCGCGTCGCAATGGAAGGTGCCAAATTAAGGAGAACATGTCAAGCAGTCAGCTCCTAAAAGACAAGTTTAAACCAGAATAATTATATGTAAGCGACAGAGTTGCAGACGGTAAGATAAACACCTCTGAGATGATTTTAGAATGTATTGAAGCTAGAGCCAAACAAAAAGTATGCCCTTGAAATTCCTTAACTTCCTAAAACGACGGTCTTTTTCGAGTGCCACATGTCTTCTCTTAGTGTGGCGAACAACAGGCCAAGCTGTGTCGGCTATAGAATAGATGTAAACCTTCACAAGTTGCTTTCTCGGTAAGCAAATTTGTCTCCGATGCTGGTTTGACGACGGTGAGTTTCCTGCACTGCTAATGGCGCGTTTGATTGCCGGCGGCCACAAACACATGTGAAAACAGTGAGGGTATTAGGAAACCTGAATATGCTTAGGACGATAATGCGAGAAGACAGTTAGTAATAAATGTAAATATTCGCCGTAGTGTTTTGGCAACATTATTTACGTTGTATATATTCAGGTAAAACCAAGGAACATCTGTTCCGTGAAAAGACAGGCCGCAGAGACGAGAGTGTACAGCAGTAACTTGTACCGTCACGGCGGCTACTGCCTTAGCGCTGGGAAGCTGCAGAGGCTCTCCTAGAATTGATAACTTTTAACCCGTGGTGGAAGCAGCGTCGCAGACATCGACACCTTGTTTTCCAGCACGGCAGCAGTCGGCTGGTTCAGAAAGAGGAGACGGAGACATTCGTCCGAAGCTCGGTTTGTTATTCACGGCTAATCCGGCGAAGAACGCCGAAAGCGTGTGTCAGGGCAATGTCGCTGCGATACACTCCGTTCCCATTTGTAACGAACGTTTCGGCACAGTTCCAAGTCTCTGTAATTGTTCGTTTACGTATTGCTGAAGAAACAAAAGCCTCTGAACTAATTACGATGGTGAGTTAACGAAACATTCAGTTTTGCGAAGACAACGGCTATGGAAATTACTCTCGCTTATATAAGTTAATATCATTTTCTAGCGACCAGTATCATGGGTAGTTTCTGTTGGAACGAACGACGACTTTTGCGATTCGGTTTCTACGTCTGCATACGAGTTTCAGCCGCTGTTTCAGAGCGATAAAACATTATCAATCCCTGTTAACAGGGAGCTCACACAACGTTTGTGAATGCCGACATGATAATTAAGCAGTAACAAGACGAAAAATCTTTTTAGCTCGTCAATTACTATTGCGAAAATATTGAAATGCTTTTATATGCGGACAGTGTTTAATATAGCAGACAATCGTTTGCTACAGGGAGGTGGAACTGTCACGCAAGCACGATGTCACAAGTGATTAGTGGAAGTGAGTAGCATTTTTCATTGAAGAATACGATGCGTAATTTCGATTGGACAGAATGATAACTTTTGCGAGTTTGTGTGTGGAAGGCCTAACTCTAAATGAGGGTTTAAATGGACTACATACAGTTATGTGTGCCCCACCGACGTTGTTTATCGTTTAAAGGTTTATCGTTTATATATGACGATAGTATCTGTTCCCGAAAGAACAGTTACCGTTGATGACCTTGCAGCTTTCGTAGAAATGATAAGTAAATGGACACGCTAGCTGCAACAGGCGTTGATATACTTCACTGGGGACATGTTGAAAATGTGTGCCCCGGAGATCCCGGGTTCGAGTCCCGGTCGGGGCACACATTTTCAACATGTCCCCAATGAAGTATATCAACGCCTGTTGCAGCTAGCGTGTCCATTTACTTATCATTTCATTTAGTTTATCGTTTACATGTAAAGTTTGATTGGTGGTTGTGCATTTACTATAATTTCTCCGTTTTCATTTTCTCCATAAAACCGCCATTGTCAGCGAGCAGGCACTTATGCAGTTTAGCAGGTACGGAAAATTATGAGCAGCATATTCTCATCATCAACTCATTAAATGAAAATGGATGTTATATGGTGAATGATCACCAGTTCAATATTTTCGAATCATAGGCGGCCGCTGCCGCGGCCGCATTCCAAAAAAAAAACTCCCAACCTAACCTCAAGTGGGCTACGCTACAGATGTGTAAATATACAGTGGGGGGAGTTTATTAAAAGTTTGTTAATTTTGCACTGGCGTTTGATTGTGGCTAATTAGTAAAAATACATACCTACCGTTTCGTTAAAATGAACGTATACTGTAATCGACAAAATATTGAAAACTAAAAAAAAAAAAAAAAAAAAAGTTAAAAAAAATTTAAAACAATTTTTTTGATGTAAATAATTGACTGGGGCGAAAATAAATATCGTATTCGTAATCAGCGTATCACATTTGACTATAATCGATCAAATTTTGGAAAGAAATGAAAAATTTTTTCCGTACCTGCTAAACTGCATAAGTGCCAGCGATTAAGTGATAAACTGCCGACATTGTGGAGCGCCAGCAGCAACAATAGGTCGCTGGGGCAGCGACAAAGCACTGTGGGCTGCTGCAGACGCAGAATTAACGGAAAAATAAACTCAGCTTTATCTTTCTACGATGTGCAAGCGCGATTAAAAGTGCCCAACGTCAGTACCGTGTCATTATGCGAATGCGACGCCGGTTTTACGATTTTGTGTAACCCGTGCTGGCGTTCGAGTGGCGTCCCTTTTGGTAGTCGGTCAGCGACGTGTGTGAAAAAAAGCAAACGTGAGCAGTGGCGGTTGGGCGGGGTTTCGCCGTCCTGCACTGTTACACATTATCAGACATGACCGCAGTCTCAATTCTTCGATAAAATGAAAGTGCTTAAAACCGTAAAATGATGGAATGCTGTGGTAGTGTTTTTTTCGCTTCAAATTACAGTACGAAACCCGGCATCGGTAACGAGGTTTCGGGAGTCGATGTGATAGCGTTTACATGACGAACCAGCAGCGGTAGCGGCAGTTCGGTTTATGAAAAGCACATTCGTTAGCCGTGTGTAGAACTGTTAAATAACGTTTATATTTTACTTGACAGAATGGAAGCGATTATTAACATACCGTTACTTTCTCGAAACGGAAACACAAGAGATTCAAATATTTTCTTTTTACGCTAAACATTCTCCTCCGTTCGACATTTATAATTTACTATAAAAAGGTATCAGAATTTCAGTGTCCATAAACTCTGAATATAATTGCCATCATTCCGTGGCGCCAGCAGCAACAATCGACCGCTGATGCAGCGACAGAGCTCTGTGGTCTGCGGGAGACGGGGAATTAACGGAAAGATAAACACGGCTCCTACATTACTATGATCTGCAATTGCGATTAATGTCCGAAGGTGCTTACAACCAGTACAGTGTCACTATGCGAATCTGGTGCGGTTTCGTGATTTTGTGGATCGCGTGCTGGCTTTCCAGTGACGTGGCGGAATATAGACGGACGACCTGGCTGGGTGTCATTCAGTGACGTATGTGTAACGAACGTATGAAGCGACTAATTTAAACAGTGCTGTTTGAGCGAGGTTTGCCATCCAGCACCGATATACAGGGCGTGCAGAAACAGTTTGACCAAAAATGCAGGGCGAAAGGACAGCATGAAACATAGGAATGTGTGTATGGCAACTAAGAGTCGTAAACGCATATTTTCAGCGATACGGGAACGTAATTGAAATCTGCCATACTGAGGCCCTTGTTCAAAATGATGGGTATTTTACAGAAAATGTATACATACATTTCAAGCGTCACAAACACGTGTATCGCATTTAGCTGACGAACGAGACAGTACTTCTTCAGAAATGAGGACAATCACATGCCCATGTTTCTTGTTTGAGTATATTTAAAAAAAGTGAAAATGAGTGAAAAATGAGGGACCACTTAATTAACAGGAGTATGTATAGAGAATGTTCAAACTGACCACCGTTTCCATGGCTGTCGTAGCGCCTTAAATATTTAACTGCGACCTGTATTTTCTATACTCAGATTCCTTCGTTTGACACTCTCTTTGTGCGCTACGCTTTTGGTCAAATAGTTTTTCCGCCCTGTAAATGCCAGACGATGCGTTACACAATGTTGTTCGAATTCTCAGGAGTCCAGTACACTTAATCGTTCGTAGGATGTTCTAACAATGGCAAAATGTCAGAATGCGTTGGTAGCGATTTGTAACTTTAAAGTTCAGTAGACAGTAACTATGTTAAAGGAAATGTGACACGTATAACGAGGCACTACGGAATTAGACGTGTAATATGTTTTCTGATTACAAAAAGTTCTCTAGTGGAGCGGTAACCGCATAAATGTCGTGACAAGCGTGTGTGTCACGCTATTATGGAGCAACGTATGAGACCCCACAGAATCGGTATTAGTGAAAGCATTCACCGTTGCTCAGTTGCCAAGGCGTTCAAAATTAAACAAAACACTTAACTGGGTGTATGACATTGGAACTAATGGCTCTGAGCACTATGGGACTTAACTTCTAAGGTCATCAGTCCCCTAGAACTTAGAACTACTTAAACCTAACTAACCTAAGGACATCACACACATCCATGCCCAAGGCAGGATTCGAACCTGCGACCGTAGCGGCCGCGCGGTTCCAGACTGTAGCGCCTTTAACCACTTGGCCACCACGGCCGGCCATTGGAACTATCATCGTGAATGAAGACGAAATAAATTTATAGTGTCTATGATGTGGAAGTGTGGATTCAGAGACTGATGAATACGGTGAAATTAATTCCTCTATTTCTTTTTTTTTTTTTTTTTTTTTTTTTTTTGTTCGATAAATATGTACGACACTATGGAACCAAGTAGCACCTATTCCTTCTCCCGACCAGAGGCAAACACTATTCCACTTATTAACTGTTTTGACAATACTGAAATGTGGTGAATATTGCTTCTAGCCCTGCACCAAGGTGGGCTAAGAGAATCGGATACCTGCCGCGAGTTTCCATGTTTGTACTGGGCAGTCAAGATGAAAGGCGCGACAGAGGCATCGACTACGCGGGACACAACATTTAGATGACCAAAATTTCGGAAACCAATTTTCTGTTGTGATGGTTACATGTGAGACCTTAATAGATTCCACTAGCCGGAACGACCGCCTGCGGTGCGTTCCAAGCTTCATACGTTTCACACCTATGGTCTCCGCTGAGCAACTGTCAACGATGGAACAAACTTGGCGGTGTTTTCGTATTGTGAAAGGAAGACGTCAACATGTAATGTAGAGTACGAATTCCTTACGGAGGTCAGTGAAAATATAGGATGGAGAAGTGTGAGGAGCAGATCACACGTAAAGGGATGTTGAAAAGTCTTATCCAGGCCCATTAAAGCGTTCGAGGCTGCTTTATTAATAGACGGGAATTACGCTCGTTGTCGAAAGAAATACGAGGCGGGCACTGGTGGAAGCGTTTTGCACCTGAAAAGATTAGGCGTTTAGATATGGGCAGGAGACTTGGAGTAAATTCACATTCCCACCGCTGTACGCAGGGTTAGGGGATGTTTTTGTTCCCAGCCACTGTTGTGAGCTTGAGCCTTTGCCACTAAGCGAGAGGCGGCTGTGGTTGTAGGGACACATCCAGCATCGACATCGCAGATGTGGAATGTAGTTGCAGTCCTACCATTTTACTGTCACAAAACGATTTGAAGGCCGCATACACCTCCCGAAATATGTATATAACCGACAAATCAGAGATTCGAATACTAGATAATAATTGTATCATAACGAATTTCCCGCAGATGTGCTTGTCCCACACTGGGCAATCATTTAGAAAGAGTACCTAGGCATACAAATCGCACTGGGTCGTGGGACAACTTTGCGATGTCGACTATCGAAACACGAGTGATAGCACGTTTAATAAGAGACAATCAAAATACTGACTTTTGTTTTACGTGATAATCAAAACAATTTGCAAGATTGTTTTAATATATGGCAAGAATATGAAGGACACCACGGCAGAGTTTCGAGATTGGCCGAAGGTACGGAACACGGTTTGTGTCCAAAATTTTACACAGGCCGACGTGCAGCGTGTAACGCATTTAGGCCCCGTGAACAAAGCTCTTGTGGAGTTGGTTCTCGCGACCGGCTCTGCCCAGCAACAGGAAAGAAGAATATGGATGAGACAAGTTTTTTTTGTTTTAATCTTCTACCGCCTTGTCAGTGAATTACTGTTTGACTTGAACGTGTTCTTTGTCCTCACAGGTGCAGTGTGTAAAGGTTCTGGATAGATATATTTTAATCTGTTTCCAGTTACGAATGGAATCTGTCGACACACACCGCGTTTAAATTCCGCATCGGCACAAAGCAGGTGACATTGTCGACAATTTTTTATGCATCTTCACAATCGATGTCTGTTGACAATATAGACGCTGATAATGCGTATAAGAATTGGGTGTGACTCAAGACGAATCTTTCTAGCCGTTACAAGTCTAGATAACCTTGAAGCGTAAATACGTAACAACTCTTACCACACAAAGCGTGTGATCTGGGTGGGCATAATAAAACAGAATCTCATGCATTAACTGACCCGGATAAAAATGTTTTGACGGTGTGTTTTGACGATTTCTGTACGTGTTTTCTGGAAGATTTTCTCACACAACCTCCTCCTCCTCCTCCTCAGAAATTTAGGATACCATCAGCTGGAGGCAGCTGTGACAGAAGGCCGGCCATGAATGTGCGGACTGCGAAGCAGCACTGTCGGCATGCATTAAAAAAGGTGCAACTGGCCATCGACTATGCGTGTGATTCACATGTTGGAACGGACACGCATCTCGTGAATGGCGGGCGACGCGACATCCTGCTGTGGGTAGATTTTAAGAAAGGTCAGATAACAGCCGTCACTCGCGAGAGAGTCGAACTGCCATCAGTGGCAAAGCTCTGTAGGCCGCAGGGGACGCAGAACTGACGGAGAAATGTGTTCGGCTTAACTATGTATAATATGTCGCACTTGGGTTCTAAGCAAAAATATTGGCAACACTGTTAACGACGCAAAACCGAGACAAACAGACTATTTTATTTCATACAAGGGTTTTACGTATTCTGTCATCAGAGAGGCCGCACAGATCAGATTTCGCAACTGTAGTTTCAACCTGGACAGCGGCTGCACTCCACAGTAATTCGTCGAATCATTGACGCCCCGACGTGGGGAAACAGCGTCGCAGACATCGACATCTTCCCTGGCAGCACGACGACAATGATACGGTCACCGAAAGAAGAGCCATGGAACTTTATAAGATAATCCTGAATCGCTACTCGAGTTTAACTCGGCGAGAACACGGACAGCGTCTGACGCAAGAATGCCGTCGCGAGCAATTCCATTCCCAGTTGTAACGGAATTTTCGGCCCACAGCAGGTTTCGTGGCAATTTATAAACGTCATTTTAGTTGTCCGTTTATCTCATAGCGAAGAGCTATAGAGCGGTTAACGAGAAAGAAATGCGATTACGATGATGAAGTGAAGTCTTTTCTGAACTGTAGTTTAATCGGAAGACCGTAATATTTCTTGTCGTGTTTTCTATGGGTTAAGGGAGACAACACTATGGTCTTTCAGTGAATTCCCCTAGGCAATGAAAGTAAAAAAAACAGATTTACCCAGAGTTGGGAAATCGCTTCATCGCCTCACTAGTAAAGGCGACCTCATTTCATGGCAGATGTGGTTTGGAAACTGAGTTTCAGCTGTGGGCAAAAGTTTTCTACCGAAACTAACTAGAGACGCTCCTTACTTCCCAAATAAAGCATCGCATACGGCGAGAACTGAATAACAGGCACAGAAGTGAAAGAGAGGAACTCGTATATAATGATTTCATCATTTTTTTCCTTTCTGGTCTCAATATACACCTGCGGCACAGCCTGAGCAAAACGCGTGTGACTTTGTGGTCCACGTGTAGGAACGGTCAAGCATAGTCTGTCGGAACAAAGAGGTGCTATCAGTTTCTTAAGACCAGAAGACAAAACAGCTTCATTTGTCACCAATCCTGATTAGACTGAAAGCTGCTACATGTAGCATCTGGAACCGTACGTGGGTAAACTCCAAAGCAGTTTCGATATTTACTTCGAAGCGTCGGTCGGAACGAAAGAAAAGTAGTATGCGCCATTCACAGAAATATTCAGAGTACGTTATAGTGCTACAACGATGAAAAATAATATTACGACAATGTCAAACCTTATTTTCATAAAATAAAGAATAACTGACGATATTAAAATTGTAATTATAATTTTATTATTTTAATTTTTGAGCTCAGTGAATCAAAGACTTTCTATTGCACGGAATAAACTAGCATTGTTTGTACTACGAAACTATATATGATTCTTAAGTGAGAACTAATTCTATGTAAGACATTTTGTCTGGGCGGGTTTTGTGCTCGTACTGGTCGGTAGAGAGAGAAAAGTTTCTTAATCGATGTATGTAATGTGAATGTATAAAGGCTATAAAAAGGAGAGAGAGAGAGAGAGAGATAATTCTAGCGGACAATGACCATATTGTATAAGAAATACGATATCTCTAAAGCGTATCGTACTGTGGTTTAAAAAGACTGAAAATTTCGGTGTTTAATCTAAACCTGTCCTGAATAACAGCGAAGAACATTTATGTCATCATATATTGTCTTCGTTTGACCACGGTTGTGATTCGCATGTTACTTTTTGTTACGCGACGTGTTAGGAATATTTTCATTATACGCGCAAAAGTGCACGCAGCTTTGATCGAACCTGCATCTTTCGGAAACGATAACTCTTAATCAGCACAATGACGCGAATACGGTCTGAATCGCAACCGTGATCACAAAAGTGTTTCCTGGACCTGATTTTTATAAATGTGTAGACTTGAAAGCGAACAATATTGCACCATCGCTGGCTCGCAACAATTGAAAGGAAACAAAACAGGGACTGAACAACTTTAAATTTTAAGGCCGTCAGCGTTACGAAATCTGAACGACGTAAGTTAATGAATTAAATATTAACAGGAAGAGAATTATTAAATTTTCAAGATTAAATGATAGCAAGAGGTTAAAACATTTTAGAATCATTACGTTTCTTTGCATTAGTAGTTGAGTATCAGATACCATCATATCTATTTAAAAGATAGTGCGTAAATTACATTGCCACCTTTTATAAATATTGGCTGGCTCTGAGCACTATGGGACTTAACTTCTGAGGTCATCGGTCCCCTAGAACTTAGAACTACTTAAACCTAACTAACCTAAGGACATCACACACATCCATGCCCGAGGCAGGATTCGAACCTGCAACCGTAGCGATCGCGCGGTTCCAGACTGTAGCGCCTAGAACCGCTCGGCCACTCCGGCTGGCTATAAATATTGTTCTAGCAATTCAACATGAGACGCTTTCCTGTGTAAAGTCAGTGTATTGGAGACATATTAAACATTTTATTAGTACACACTAGTTTTAGCTTAGCAACTGTGCTTGCCGTAATTGGGACACGGTTTTTAAAGATTATCAACATACACAATGCGTGCCATTTTGTAGTGCGGTTTCCTGGTATGGACTTTTCGGACACGTCGGAGAGCGGACACCACACTTCGTACGAGCACCTAGTAATGTTAAATTTCTTCTCTATTCTCATTAGGGCAACTTTCATGCTGATTTGATACGTGGATGGAATGTGTAAGAAATCACAGCACTACTTCGCAGAGGAGGAAGCAAACCACAACGAAAACTATTTGGCAACAAAGCCTGTGCGATTCGAATGTCGATGCAGAAAATAAAGCGATGGAAATTTGTGCGTTTGGAACACGTAATCCCCGTTTTCCTAACGATCGATTAGATGTACGCCATTTACATGTTTAGATAACATTATTAAAGCAGTACTAGAACAAACAGTACACCATTTAAACGCTAAAACTTAATTATAGGACAAATCTTTCGCAATACTAAACGCATCGTCTCAGTGAGAAGACTGTAAGGCCGAGCTCTGTCGAAGGCAGGGGCTGCACGTGTGGCGCTGCAGAGTCGGCCGTAATAAACAGGGCGAGTGTGTCCGTGTTGTGACGTCACGGTTGTGTACCACGTAACGTGGCCTGCCGCGATGGGTACAGAATGTGCGTACATTTTCCAAAGTAGGTGTCTACATCTGCATATTGTGCGTTTCCCGGGCTGGGTGGACGGCAGTGAATTACCAGCACTGCTTACGATACAAGTGCTTGCAGACCGTCTCAAACACACGTGAAACAAAAGTCGTTACAGTCTGCCCAGTGACGGAGCACTGAGTAATGGTTGGACACTCTTCTTTCAAAAGGGAGAATTTTAACCCAACTGACGCCACAAGCTACGCACCAAACCTGCTTCAGAATCCTTCCATGGGTTGAAAGCAGGGATGCGTGTCGGTCGTCAGGTGTAAAACGCTACGAATGGCGAAGATTTTGAGACGACGGGATGTTAATCTCTAACTCGGTATACGGGCGTCCTCCATCTGTAACGTATTCGGTTCTTCACGCTTCATATCTCGATACTGTGTCGGTATCTGTACTGGAGTATGCAGGGACCATAGCCTCTTATTCTGTGTACATTCGGACATCACAGATGTTAGTTCTTAAGCCATAATGACACACACCACAGGTACTCCTGAGGAAACGGCCAGAAAACTGTATGCTTCCCGGCAGGCCGATATTTGCTCTTCTGTAGAAGCGGCCAGCTAAATGAGCCACAGTCCAACATGAACAGGAATTCTGTCGTTCGTGAAAATAAAGACTTGTCAGGACAGTGTGTGAAACGTTTGCTGTCGTCCCACCTGACCAAACGCAACAAGGATAGATACCGGATTAGCACTGCGAGTCTTGGGGAAATTAGCTTAACGGAATTGCTACACGTGTGACGCTAATACGACACGGAGATCCGTCGTTGAAATGAGTGCTTAATACTGCAACTGTCGTACCCACCTGGTTTCGAACCTCGACACGGCAAGGATATATGAACTTGCCGTCTACATGTGTGTGTCTACGGTCTAAAGTATGAAACGCTGTGTGTGTCCAAAGTTTCACGTACGCCAACGAGCGCCGTACAACGCAAACAGGCGCCGTAAAATAAAATAAAGCTTTGGTGGCGTTCGTTCTCGCGTTCGGCGCTGCCCAGACACGACAGAATAATATCGCTGACGCAAGATTTTTTTTATTTTTATCAGCATTCCAGTAAATAACTAGTTAGTTTCCATACGGTACTCCTCTTCACGTGTGCAGTGTGTTAAGGCCGATGATAGATCTTTTTCCTTTTCCGTTACCAGATACGAATGCAGTCTGTAGAAACACAGAAGGACAACAGCTGGACACATTGGCACGAAGTAAGACAGGTTGTCACACTGCGATTATATTCCGCCTCGATGCGAAACAGACGACGCTGTCAACTTGTTTATTAAACCTTCACAATCGATGGGTGGTGACAACATATCTGCTAATCCTGTGTACTTGTTTAAGGTTTCGCCTCGACTCGACAGGAATTTTTCTAGCCATCATACGTCTTCAAAGCCGTGGAGTGTAAATAAGTTCTATCCCTTACCGCTACGCATATTCTGCACCACGTGTGTCATTAAAGTGAGCATAATATAAGTAGCACAAGCGTTACCTGGCTTGGACAGAAAGGTTCTGAAGGTATTTTTTGGCGATTTCTAAACGTGTTTTCCAGAAGATTTTCTCACAGAACGGTCTACTTCTTAGGAGTGTAGGATACAATCAGCTGGAGGCAGCTGAGACACAAGTCCATCCATGTAGGTGCGGTGTGCGAAAGAGCACACTTCGAATGCATTACAATGTTACAACTGCCAGCGACTAGGGGTGAGATTCACGTGTGGGAATGGACACGCATCTCGCAACTGGACGGCTACGCCAGGCTCTGCTGCTCGTAAATATTAAAAACTAAGTCGCTGGGCCAATTAGGGATTCACTCTCGATCAGATGTTGCATATACATTTTTCTCCCGCTTTCGTTTGGTTCAGAAAACCGCCATTACTCGCGGCAGACTTTAAAATTGACATCGTTCTGCGTAGTAGCGGCAACAATCAGTCGCTGAGGCAGCGACAAAGCTCTGTCGGTTGCAGGACACGGAAGACTAACGGAAAAAGAAATTCATCTTACACATTACTGCTATCTACATTTGTGATTAACGTTTAAATATGCACATAATCGGTACAGTGTAATTACGCGTATATGATACTGGTTTCGTGATTTTATGTGTCGCGTGCTAGCGTCCCAGTGACGTGGCAGAATATGGGTGGCAGTCACCCAGCGTTCGTAAAAAAAAGAAAAATTTAAGCTGTTCTGATTCAGCGAAGTTTGCCATCCGGCATACAGGGTGCATAGAAACAATCTGACGAAAAGTGTATCGTGGAAACGCAGCATGAAACACAAAAATTTGAGTATAGCAACTAGGCTTCGCGACTGAATATTTTCGGCGGCACCGGAACGTAATTAAAATCCCACACAAGAGCGTCTTGGCTCTAAATGATTGGTAGTTTACAGAAAATATATACGTAAACACAGGCTGTGTGAACTAACCAACCGCCACCAGGAGAACAAGATAAATTTAAAGCGCCACTTACACGTGTATCGCACTTAGCTGTCTTAGGACACAGCACGTTTTTAGAGATGAAGAGAATCAGATGTGCATGTCTCATGTTTCAATATGTCTTAAAAAGGTGAAAAAGAGTAAAAAACGATCCGCCACTTATTGCTATAAGTATGTCATAGCAAATGTTCAAAGTGGCCACAGGTGCCATGTTGGCATAGCGCCCGAAATATTCAACTGACACTTGCAATACCGAAATTCCTTCATTTGATGCTGCCTTCCTGCTCTGCACTTTCAGTCGAATTGTTTTTCCCAACCCTGTTTCTTCTAGACGTGACGCGACAGTAACGGTCGAATTCACAGCCATCCAATACACTTCGTCTGTGGTAGAAAGTGCTAAATACGGCAAAATGACGGAATGTGTTACGAGCGATTTATAACTTTGAAGTTCAGTACACAGTAACTACGTAAAAGCACATGTGATACATTTAACCAAATCGTTACGAAGCAAGATTTAAATACGTTTCCTGATTAGAATGGGCAATGATTTCTGAGCAGTATGTAGATACACAAATCGTGCCAATCTGTGGTACAACTGTGCAATGTCGGTCATTTAAACGCGACGGGTAGCACACTTCACAAGAAGAAATGAAAATGATAATCTCATTTTTCGTAGTAAAAAAAAAATTGCGGTATTTTTTTGACGTACAGCAGAAATGTGAAACAGACTACTGTAGAATTTCGAGGTGGAAGACGTGACGGGAACAATGTCAGCATGTTGTCAACAGAGGACAGGAGATTCGTTTGTCGAGGCGAAGACAATGCCTTAAAAAAGTATTTTTGCGCTTATCGCCCAGAGAGTAAAAGAGAGTAAAACACAGTCGAACAGATATCCGCCATTTCCACGTTTTCAAACTGTTTTACACTTACAGTAGAACAAAATTGAGACGCTTTGAAATAGCGAAGAATTTACTTTTTTCAAAAAACCATAATGTGTCAGAGCACTCACTGTATTATTTTAGTGAGGAGAATGTGAGGCCAGCCACACTCCATTACAGAGCTAGCATATGTGGCAGTGCAGAGCCATTCGTAATGAATGAGTCGCGAGTGTGGATGTTATGACGTCTCCAAAGTGTATCAGCAAGAGACGCCTGCCCTGATCTTTAGATAATAAAGTACTGTCGCAAAGAAACTGCATAGATACTCACTAAGCTGTTGATAGTACGAGACATAATAAGAACAACTTTCTCTTTTCCATCACCATTGTCATCAGGACAATCATAACACTCTCTTAATATGTGGCCGGAATATGTATAGTGCCACAGCCCCACTTCGCAATGGAAAATGCTGTAATAAGGAAAACATGTCACCAGTCAGCTAGTAGAAACACGGGTAAGGCGAGAAAAATAATTTGTAAGGTGCAGAGTTGCAAACGGTTACATATACACGACTGAATGTTTTTATGGCGTTTTAAAGCTAGAGCCAAACAAAAAGTGCGCCCTTGACATTCCCTAAGTTCCTAAACAGACGGAATTTTTCGAGTGCTAATTTTATTTTCTTAGTGTGGCCAATAACAGAGTAAGCTGTGTAGGTTCCAGAATACATGTAAACTCTCGTAAGTAGCTACTTTTCCAGGTACGCAAATTCGTTTCCGATGCCGGTTTGACGACGATGAGTTTTCTGCGCTGCTAATGATGGATTTGCTTGCCGACGACCACAAGCACATACGAAAACAGTTAAGGTATTACGAAACCTGAATAAATTTAAGATGAGTAATGCGAAAAAGCAGTTACTAGTAACTGTAAATATTGGCTGTGGTGTTATACGCAAAAATAGTTACGTTACTTATATTCACGTAAAACCGAGCCCCATCACTTGTGTGAAAAGACAGGCCGCAGAGAGGAGAATGTACAGCAGCAACTTGTAGCCGCTCGGCGGCTGTTACCGTAGCATCGACAGATGACAGGAGTCTCAAGACTCGTTTACGTTTTAAGCACGGGGGAAGCAGCGTCGCAGACGTCGACAACTCGTTTGGCAGCACGGCTGGAGTCAGGTGGTCCAGGAAGAGGTGGTGGAGACATTCATACGAACCTCGATTTGTTACTCACGTTTAAACCGGCCAAGAACGACGTTGAATGTCGTTGCGACACATTCCGTCCACAGTCGTAACGGAATTTTCGGCGCAGTGCTGTTTCAGTGGCATTTCGTAAATATCTCATCTTTGAAACTGTAGCTTTATGTATTGCTGAAGAACTGAAAACCCTTGAACTAAGAAGAATGCAATTAACAGTTGACGAAACATTTAGCTATGGAAAGAGAACGGTTACGGAAATTACTGTCGCTTTTATCAATAAGTACTGTTTTCTAGAGGCGAATACGATAGTTAACCCATGTTCGGATGAACGACGAGTTTGGTGATTCGGTTTCCACATGTGCTGTTTGATGACAATGAATCATCATCTCTCCGTGTGAGCAAACCGGTGGTCGACGCTCACATAACATATGTGAATACTGACGTGATAATTAAGAGGACCAAAGGTGACAGCTTTGAGTATCTCCTAAATTACTATTGCGGAAATATTGAAGTGCTTCTGCATCGGACAGAATGTGTAATAGAGCTCACAGCCGTTTACTGTAGTGAGGTGGAAGTGTTGTGAAAACATTACGCCACAAGTGATTAGTGGAAGTCAGTGGCATTTTTCATCGAAGAATACGATGCGTAATTTCGTTTGGACATAACGGTAACTTTTGCGACATGCAGTTTAGCAGGTACGGAAAAATTTTTTCATTTTTTAGTCATCCAAATCGTTTCATACTTGGCATATATAATGTTTACATGCAGTTGCCAACAGTTCAATATTTTCGAATCATAGGCGGCCGCTGCCGCGGCCGCATTCCAAAAAAAAAAACTCCCAACCTAACCTCAAGTGGGCTACGCTACACATGTGTAAATATACAGTGGGGGGAGTTTATTAAAAGTTTGTTAATTTTGCACTGGCGTTTGATTGTGGCTAATTAGTAAAAATACGTACCTACCGTTCCGTTAAAATGAACGTATACTGTAATCGACAAAATATTGAAAAATTAAAAAAAAAAAAAAATTTTTTTAAATTTAAAACAATTTTTTTGATGTAAATAATTGACTGGGGCGAAAATAAATATCGTATTCGTAATCAGCGTATCACATTTGACTATAATCGATCAAATTTTGGAAAAAAATGAAAAATTTTTTCCGTACCTGCTAAACTGCATAAGTGCCGTCGTAATTTTTGGCTTAAGGCTTTGCTCGCCTATAACTTCGCTAAACGTTACGTTTGACTGGTGGTTGTGCAATTATTATCATTTTCCTCCGTTTTCATTTACTTAATTAAATCGACATTACTAGCTAGAAAGTTTAACTGCCGACGTTGCGGGAGGCTAGCCCCAACAATCAATGGCTGGGGCACTGACAAAGCTCTGTGGGCTGCAGAAGAGGGAGAATCAACAGAAAAATACATTCGGCTTCTACGTTACTAAGATCTGCAAGCATAATTAAATACGTTCAAAGTCAATACAATGTCATTATTTGGCGATTTCGTGTAACCAGTGCTGGTATTCGTGTGACGTGGCGGAACATGGGGGGACGACCCGTTTGGAAGTCATCCAGAGACGTATGTGCCACGTATGTGAAAAAAGGCATAACTTATGCAGTGCTGTTTAAGCGAGATTTTGTCATCGTGCACCGTCGTTCATGCCAGAGATGAGCCGACTAGATCGCTGACCGCATTCCCAGGAGTTCAATACTTACTTAGTCTCTGATAAAATGATTGTGCTACAAACGGTAAAATGATGGAATGTGGTGGTAGTGTGTTTTACCTTTAAAATACAGTAAAAAATTCGGAACCGGTAACGGCATTTCGAAAACCGATATGATAGTGTTTACATGACGAACCACAAGCGGTGGTGGAAGATCGGTTTGTGAGAAACACACTCGGTAGACATATGTAGAACTGCTAAGGAATGTTTTACTTTTTGTTTCACGCAATGAAAGTAAATATTAACATACCTTTCCTGTTACAAAACGGAAACACAGAGAAGCAAAGATTTTATTTTTACGCTTAACATTTCTCCCGCTTTCGATATTTACAATTCTCAACAAAAGGCCATCAGAATTTTCGTGTGCACTATTATATGCAATGTCCGTGATGGCCGCGTGTCACAAGATGCCCAGTAGACATGTTACTCTTTTCCGCGCTGTTTATTTCTTTTTAGCGTCTTATTGTTTATATCACTGCCGGACACTGCAAGTCGCCTACTGCCATCTCTCGACCAACGGCTGCTCTGCGTCCTCCGAAACTCCTTTCGCAGTCAACGTCTTCTGCCACGCGAGGCGCCAATAGAACGTGTCTCTCCATATCGCTGGTTCGGCGTGAATCACGCATTTTCGTGAAATGAATAAAAAAAAAATAGAAATCTGTTTTTGTGGGCGTGGAGAGAAGGCTGCGGTCTTTTAGCATGAAAGGAGGTAACACGTAATATGAAATAACTGTGAGCGAACAAGACTGCCACGTCACAGAGACAGGCGGCTGCGATTTCAAATCCGTCGGCACACAGCGCCAGAGAGTATCGCATAACGCAGTCTGGCGGTGTGGAATAAACTTTGGATTGCCTTCGTACGACCGTAGCGATGGCCAGCGCTTTCAAATAAATTTGTATTACAGATATGGGATAAGTTGATTTTTTTGTACTGCCTTTCTAGAGAATGGAAATAAATAGATTCCGTTTTTCGTCACAGCTTTCAACACTACAGAGAACGTTTTTTCTCGTCCGAGGTAAACTCTGAATTGAATATCGGGTTCGAGGCTACTCGCTAAGAACTGTTACTTCCATCAGTTTAAAATAATAGTCTACGTTGCATTAATTTTCATTTAGCTCTTCGGAATGCAGATAACCATTCATGGCATGGAGTAACAAGAGGCATCAGTCATTAGAATCAACGTTGGAAGAAACGTTATGTGACTGGAGAAGGAGCTAAGTTCACAATCGGCGGCAGACTGCAAAGAAAGCGGTCGTGAAACACGGACTGGGAGCGACTGTTATTTGGCAAACCTTGAAACGGAAAGTCTGAAATACATAAACTGGATATAAAGGCCGTGCACGTTCTGTAATAATCTGTGGACGGCGAAACAGCTCACTCTGGACAGATTACAATGGCGTAACTAATCAGTGACTACTGGGCGCGCACGTTGCAATCAGCAGTATATGCCAGGATGAGCTATGGGCGGAGTTTCGGACACACGTTCGCCGCTTCAAGTAGGGATAGATTCCGACGCGTATCTTAAACAGAGATAAGGATTGACGTCTGTCTTTTTCGTAGAAAATTAAGTTCTGCGTGTAAATTACAAAAACATGTTATGCACCTAGTACTTCTAGAGATGTACCTGGTAAAAAGGTCCAAGTTTCGAAGGTACACGTCATTTGGTTGACGCTAACTGAGTGTAGAAAGAGGAAATGGGGTAACTAACGAATAAGCTATTGATAAAAATTGAACGTAAAATTGTTAATACTAATGCCCCTCGTAGGGAAGTATTATACAACACGTTTCATTTGTTTATACCGATCACATAAAAAACATACTAACGTTTCAGGTATGAGCAAATAGTGAATTGATCAAATGTAGCGAAACACGTTGTGGGTGGTCAACCGAGACAGGGGTGCCGTGTGACGTCACACCTCAGTGTGGGCTGCTGTGCGGTTGCTACGGCTGTAGACGCGCCTCAGCCGCTGTGGTCACGGTCAAGGTTTCATGAACCACCCGGCTGCAACGGTAGCTCTGTGTTGCCACTATTCTACAGCCAAATCTCGGCATTCACTGGTTGTTTGTTGTTGTTGCCACCAAAATTGCAGCAATTATTCACACTGTGCAGTATGTAATTCGGCTGGCCCTCTTACTAAATATTGAGTTCATAAAGTTACAGATGAATTCCATATAGAAGTAATCACAAAATCATTCCTATGCCGCAACAGAAAATGCTCTGACTGTAGAAATTGTATCCTGGATGATTGCATGCTAAACGCAAAACTGCTATTTTGCTCGTTCTTTACCTAAGAAAGATACGATAGTAGTAATACAAACAGACAACTTCGACATGAGTTATGGCCTCAGTTAAGTGCAGTTCATAAGAAGTAGTCAGAATCAGCTGTCTGTAAAATGAGAAGTGGGAAGCACGAAAACTTTAATCAGTTTGTCCATCGAGGGTATATTGCAGATTCCTGTGATAGCTCTCAGTTCCACTGCGTAGTTTATTGTTTAAAATTGTCATAGCATTAAACCACCAGGAACGTTGAGTATGACTGCTAGTTGCCGCTTTCGTTACTTCTTTCCATTTTCATTTATATCGTAGAATCCCTTATACTTGGAGGAAATTTGAATTTAACTGCCATCATTCCGTGGCGGCAACAGCAACAATCGACCGCTGATGCAGCGATAGAGCTCTGTGGGTCGCAAAGTACGGGAAACGGCCGGAGAAACGAGACGAGACATATTCATTGCTGCTTTCTGCAATTGCGATTAATATCGAAAGTAGCACACGTTTAATACAATAGCTTTACAAGAATGTGATGCATGTATCGTAATCACAGTCTTAACTGTATTGTTCGCCGAAACTTTCAAAAATGACCATTCAACGTGAATCTATTGTGAAACGAATCAAAATTATATACACCTCTTAACCGAGCCAGTCAATTTACTTCCTCGCATCGTCAGTCAGGATGACCGTGTGTAAATAGTGTCTTTGCATTAAGCTTTTAGAAGATGTTCACTACAACAACAACTTGCAATGTCATTTTACTTACGAAATTTATACTATCTCAGCAAACAAGGAGTGAATGATGTCGATGTGTGTAAGTTACCTAGCCCCATAAACTGAGTAGCTGTGATGTAAAGTCTTTATGTTATCTCGTTATATGCATACGACAGAGTAACGAATCTGCCCCTTGGATGGGACAGTGTACTGATACGAATTGTTAAGCTCTGTCTGTGGAAACAAATAATCGCTTTTAGTTTCTCCTGACCAGAGACTACTTTCATTCTCCTTACAAACAATGACAACAATATCGGAAGGTGGTAAATGTTTCCCATTTTCCTTAATGTAGGTGAGCGACAAGAATAAAATACTTGCTGTAAGTTACACGATGGCGATATCGAGACATCAGTATGAACCATGCAACAGAATTCTTTGCGGAGGTTTCAAACACATGGTGGCATTACACTAGGCCCTGAATCACAGCTATCGAACTGATTCGGTCAATTTAAGAGTTTCACATGTGTGTCTGTGCACGATTTTCGCTGCATGCTTACTAAGATTGCAAGGGGGGACGGGAATGGTTACCTCATCCAAACCAAGCGACAGAGGTAGATACGTATGTGACACTTATCCATAGCTTTCATACTGACTGCATGCGATGAAAGAGTTGAATTTATGAAATGTGATACATTATGAATCCATAAACAGCATAGGGAGCCCTCTAAAAGCAAGTACCTTGAAAGACTTTATGTAGGAGCCAAACATTGATATTATTCTAGTTACAGAAGTAAAGGATACTGCACTACACGATGTATTGGGATATAGATTAATGCTGGAACTGGAGATGATTTAGAGACCGTGATACTCGCGAAAGAGGGCATAATAGTGGATCACGTTGAAAACTCACATGTAAAACAGTTGTAGCTTGTACTGTTTACAACACCTGGCTATTTAATATATATGTTCCACCTGGTGGCAGTAAACGACGTAAACGAGCAGAGTTTCTTTAATTACGAAATTGTCCCTCTCTTCAGATTTCATTAAGGTAATATCATTTTGGCAGAAGATATGAAAGGCGTTCTACGCCCAAGAGGTCAATCTCCTAATCGGAACCCTTCTATTGAATTATAAAACGTAAGACAAGAGTACCATTAAATTAACACGTAGAGCATAAAACAGCGACATGGCTGGGTTTACATTAATTATTAACTGCTTGGAAGGTCGCTCGTACAGGCTACACCTGTGGAACAGAGACCAACGTGCTGCACACAGAAGTGTGGCGCAGCAGCTGCACTGAGCACGCTGCACTTGCGTGCACAGCTGATGTGGAGCGACAGGGCGCCCACCACACCAGAAGTCATGACGGAACCTCAACCCTGCACACCTACTGCCAGATGCCGAATGCTGCGACCGTTCCCGCAAAAATATGCAGGAATGGGAAGGTAACTTCACATCCTATATTTCTTTCCTCAGTTTGTGGACAATTTGCACGAAAATAAACTGTCTCCAGAAGGTGTGCTGCTTTTGGGATATGTGCTGTCCTTTGGAGGAGAGCTGTATTTAGGAAATGTGCTGTCTTTGCAAGGTGTCCTGTATTTGCAATGTGTGCAGCCTCCACAAGGTGTGCTGCCTTTGCAAGGCAGTTGTTCTTTGCAAGGTGTTCTCCTTTGCAAGATTTTCTGCCATTGCATTCTGTCCTGTCTTCGCAAGGTGTGCTACTTTCGTGAGGTGTGCTGCCTTTGCAAGCTGTTCTGCCTTGACACAGTGTGTAGCCTTCGCAAGGTGTGCAGCCTATGCTAGGTTTTCTGCCTCTACTATCAGAAGATGTGCTACCTTCACAAGATGCTGGCTTCTCAAGGAGTGCTGCTTCACAAGAAATGCTGCATTAGCTAGGTGTGTTGCCTTCACAATAAGTGCTGCCTTTGCAAGGTTACCTTGTGGAAGCTGCATATCCGGTGAAGGAAGTCAACCTTTCAAAACTAGCAAACCTTGCGAAGGTAGCACAGCATGCAAAGGAAGAAGACCATGTGAAGAAATAAGACACTGCAAAGGCAGTACATATTGTGAAGGAGGGCCAACTTGTGAAGGCAGCACACCTTGTGAAGCCAATACACTGTATAAATGCAGCATACAGTATGAAGGCAGCACACATTGTGAAGAAGCCGGCCGCGGTGGCCGACAGGTTCTAGGCGCTTCAGTCAGGACCTGCGCAACTGCTATGGTCGCTGGTTCGAATCCTGCCTCGGGCATGGATGTGTGTGATGTCCTTAGGTTAGTTAGGTTTCAGTAGTTCGAAGTTCTAGGTGACTGATGACCTCAGATGTTAAGTCCCATAGTGCTCAGAGCCATTTGAACCACATTGCGAAGACAGAATCACTTGTGAAGGCTGCAAACATCGCAAAGGCAGCACACATTGTGAACATAGCACACTTTGCTAAGGCAGCATACCTTGTGAAAGCTGCAAAGATTGCGAATGCTGCACACCTTGAAATCAATGCAAGCATTGCAAATACTACAAATTTTATGAAGGATGCACACCTTGTAAAGGCTGCATACCCTGCAAAAGCAGCACATGCTGCAAAGGCGGCACACAATGAAAATGCAACACATGTTCAAATGCAGCACAGACTGCAAAGAGGCACATGCAGGAAAGGAAGCACATGCTGCAAAGGCAGCACATGCTGCAAAGGCAGCACAAATTGAGAAGCCTGAAACACACTGGAAAGGCAGCACAAACTGGAAAAAGCAGCATATACTGGAAAGGAAGAACACACTGGAAAGGCGCAGACATTGGTAAGGCATCACAAACTGGATAGGCAACACTCACTGGAAACGCAGAACACACTGCGGAGCCACATCACTTGAAAACCACACACAATGTGAGGCAGCACACGCTGCGACTGCAGCCTTACCAGTGTGTGATGCCTTTCCAGTATGTGGTGCCTTTCTAGTGTGTGGTGCCTTTCCAGTGTGGTTCAAAATGGTTCAAATGGCTCTGAGCACTATGGGACTTAACATCTATGGTCATCAGTCCCCTAGAACTTAGAACTACTTAAACCTAACTAACCTAAGGACAGCACACAACACCCAGTCATCACGAGGCAGAGAAAATCCCTGACCCCACCAGGAATCGAACCCGAGCGTGGGAAATGAGAACGCTACCGCACGACCACGAGCTGCGGACTCCAGCGTGGTGCTTTCCACTCTGTGTGCTTCTCCAGTGTTGCTGCATATTAAATGTGTGCTTCCTTTCCGATGTGTGCTGCCTTCCCAATACGTGCTGACTTTTCAGTTTGTGCTGCCTTTCTCAGCATGGGCTACCTTTGCAGTGTGTGCTGCCTAGTATTGTGTGCCGCCTTTGTAGCATGTGCTGCCTTTGAAGTGTGTGCTTCCATTGCAGCATGTGCTGCTGTTGCAGCGTTTGCACCCTTTGCATGGTGTGCAGCCTTCGTAGCATATGCAGCCTTTGTAGCATATGCAGCCATTGCAGCATGTGCTGCCTTTGCAGCTTGTGCTGCCATTCCATTGTGTGCTTGTTTTATAGTGCATATTGCCTTTACAGTGCGTGCCACCTTTCCAAGACAGCAAAGACAGTACGATTTCCAAAGGCAGTACGCCATGTGAAGATAGCACACCTTGTGTAGACAGCACGACTTGCAAAGATGGCACACCTTGCGAAGACAGCATGTCTTGCCAAGACAGCATGTCATGGCAACACAGCACGACTTGCATAGGCAGCACACCTTGTAAAGGCAGCATGACTTACAAAATCAGCTCACCTTGTGAGGACAGCACACCTTGCGAATGCTGAACTCATTGTGAACAAAGCTCGCCTTGCGAAGACAAATAGCCTTACAAAGACAGTGCGGCTTGCTAAGACAGCACGCCTTGTGATGGAGGAATGCTTAGCAAAAGCAGTACTCCATGTCAAGGCAGCCAACCTGAAGAAGGCAGCATACCTTGCGAAGGCAGCACACCTTGCGAAGGCAGCACATCTTGCAAAGGCAGCACGCCATGTGAAGGCAGCACACCTTGCGAAGGCAGTACACCTTGCGAAGGCAGGACGCCTTTCAAAGACAACACGCCTTGCGAAGGCATCATGCCTTTTAGGGCAGCATGCCATGTGAAGGCAGCACTGCTTGCAAAGGCAGCACATCTTGCAAAAACAGCACACCTTTCAAAGACAGCAAACCTTGCAAATACGGCATGCATTGTATAGACAGCTCACCTGGCAAAGACAGTACACCTTGCAAAGACAGCAAACCTTGCAAAGACAGCATGCCTTGCAAAGAATTCACGGCTTGTAAGGAATTCACGCCTTGCAAATATGTCACACATTTCAAAGATGGCACACCTTGCCAAGATGGTACACAATTCCAAGACAAAACACCTTGCATAGTTAGAACAGCATGCCTTGAGAAGACAGCATGCCTTGCCAAGACAGCACACCTTGCCAAGAAAGCATGCCTTGCCAAGACAGCGTGCATTGCCAAGACAGCACACCTTGCCAAGACAGCACACCTTGCCAAGACAGCACACCTTGCGAAGACAGCATGCCTTGCAATGATGGCACACCTTGTGAAGACAGCTTACCTTGCGAAGACAGCACACCTTATGAAGAGAGCACGCCTTGCCAAGACAGCACGCCTTGCTAAGACAGCACGCCTTGCTAAGACAGCACACCTTGCTAAGAAAGCATGCCTTGGTAGTACATCATGGCTTGCTAAAACAGCACAGCTTGCTAAGAAAGCAAATCGTGAGAAAACGGCACTCCTTGTGAAAACAGTATGCCTTGGCAAAACAGCATGCCTTGCCAAGACAGCATACATTGCCACGACAGCACACCTCGCCAAAACTACAAGCCTTGCGAAGACAGCACCCTTTGCGAAGAACACACGACTTGCCAAGACAGCACACTTTGCCAAGACAGCATTCCTTGTGAAGACAGCACTCCTTGTGAAGACAGGACGCCCTGCGAAGACACCACACCTTGCCAAGACAGCACGCCCTGATAAGGCAGCATGCTTTGCAAAGATAACATGCTTTGTGATGACAGCATGTGTGAAGGCAGCTGCCATTGCGAATACAACTCGCCTTGTGAAGACAGCACGCCTTGTGAAGACAGCACGCTTTGCGAAGTCAGCACACCTTGTGGAGACAGCATGCCTTGCCGAGACAGCACACCTTGTGGAGACAGCACGCCTTGCGAAGACAGCATGGCTTGGGAAGACAACACGGCTTGCTAAGACAGTACTCCTTGCAAAAACAGCATGCCTTGCAAAGACAGAAGGCTTGCAAAGACACCACAGATAGCCAAGACAGTACAACGTGCCAAAACAGCATCCCTTGCCAAGAAAGCATGCCTTGCAAAGTCAGCACGCCTTACTAATACAGGACTATTTGCGGAGACAGCACGTCTTGAAAAGATGGCATGGCATGCGAAGGCAGAATGCCTTGCGAAGACAGCACCTCTTTTGTAGACTGCATGCCTTTTTGAGACAGCAATCATTGAGTAAACAACTCGCCTTGGGTAGACAGCACGCCTTGTGTAGGCAGGATGCTTTGTGTAGACAGCATGCCTTGTGTAGATAGAACACATTGTATAGAGAGCACATCTTCCAATGACATGTGTAGACAGTATGCCATGTGTAGACAGTATGCCATGAGGAGGCAGCACATGTTGCCGAGGCAACACACCTTTCCAAGACAGCACACCTTTCCAAGACAGCCCACCTTGCCAAGACAGCACGCCCTGCCAAGACAGCACACCTTACCAAGACAGCACACCTTGCCAAGACAGCACGCCTTGCCAAGGCAGCATGCCTTGACAAGACAGCATGCATTGCCAAGACAGAACACCTAGCCAAGACAGCACATCTAGCCAAGACAGCACACATTGCCAAGACAGCATGCCTTGCCAATACAGCATGACTTCCCAAGACAGCACGCCTAGCCAAGACAGCACGCCTTGCCAAGACAGCATGATTGCCAAGACAGCACACCTTGCCAAGGAAGCACACCTTGCCAAGGCAGCATGCCTTGCCACCTAGTCAAGACAGCACACCTTGCCAAGACAGCACGCCTTGCCAATACAGCACGCCTTCCCAAGACAGCACGCCAAGCCAAGACAGCACACCTTGCCAAGACAGCATGCCTTGCCAAAACAGCACATCTTGCCAAGGAAGCACACCTTGCCAAGACAGCACACCTTGCCAAGACAGCACGCCTTGCCAAGACAGATAGCCTTGCCAAGACAGCATGACTTGTAAAGACAGGATGCATTCCCAAGACAGCACACCTTGCCAAGACAGCATGCCTTGCCAAGACAGCACGCCCTGCCAAGAGAGCACACCTTACCAAGACAGGACGCCTTGCCACGACAGCATGACTTGTAAAGACAGGATGCATTCCCAAAACAGCACACGTTGCCAAGACAGCATGCCTTGCCAAGACCGCACGACTTGCCAAGACAGCACACCTTGCCAAGGCAACACGCCTTTCCCAGACAGTAGGCATTGCCAAGAAAACACTCCTTGCCAAGACAGCTCTCCTTGCAAAGACAGCACACCTTGCGAAGGCAGCACGCCTTGCAAAGACAGCATGCCTTGTGAAGACAGACGGCTTGAAAAGACAGCACACCTGGCAAAGAAAGAAGGCTTGCGAAGACAGCACACCATGCGAAGACAGACGGCTTGAAAAGACAGCACACCTTGCAAAGAAAGAAGGCTTGCGAAGACAGCATGCCTCGCCAAGGCAGCACGCCTTGCCATGGCAACACGCCTTGCCAAGACAGAAGGATTGTCCTTGACGGAACGCCTTTCCAAGACAATGCGCCTCGCCTATACAGCACGCCTTGCCAAGACAGCACACCTTGCCAAGACAGCACACCTTGCCAAGACAGCACGCCTAGCCAAGAGAGCACTCCTTGCCAAAACAGCATGTCTTGCCAAGGCAGCACACCTTGCCAAGGCAACACACATTACAAAGACAGCACGCCTTGCCAAGACAGGACACTTGAGGACAGCATGCCTTGCAAAGGCAGCACGCCTCGCAAAGACAGAACACCTTGCGAGGACAGACAACTTACTAAGACAGCAAACCTTGCAAAGAAAGTAGGCTTGCGAAGACAGCACACCTTATCAAGACAGCACACCCTATCTAGACAGCACGCCTTGTAAAGACAGCACGCTTTGCAAAGACAGCACACTTGAGGACAGCATGCCTTGCAAAGGCAGCACGCCTCGCAAAGACAGAACACCTTGCGAGGACAGACAACTTACTAAGACAGCAAACCTTGCAAAGAAAGTAGGCTTGCGAAGACAGCACACCTTGCAAAGAACGAAGGCTTCTGAAGACAGCACTGCTTGCCAAGGCAGCACACCATGCGAAGACAGCACACCTTGCCATGACAGCACACCTTGCGAAGACAGCATGCCTTGTGAAGATTGCTTGCCTTGTGAAGACATCACGCCATGTCAAGACAGCATGCCCTGCCAAGACAGCAAGCTCTGTCAAGACAGCACTCCTTGACAAGACAGAACGACTTACCTGGACAGCACGCCTTGCAAAAACAGCATCCCTTGCCGAGACAGCACGCCTTGCAAAGATGGCACGTGTTGCCAAGGCAGGATGCCTTGTGTTGGCAGCACACCTTGCAAATACAGCTTGCCTTGCGAAGACAGCACGCCTTACAAAGACTACATGCCTTGCAAAGACAGCACATCTTTCTAAGACAGCACGCCTTGAAAAGAGAGAAGGCATGCGAAGACAGAATACCTTACCAAGGCACCACACCTTGCCAAGACAGCACGCCTTGCCGAGACAGAACACCTTGCCATGACAGCACGCATTGCCAAGACAGAATGTGTTATGAAGACAGCACGCCTTGCCAAGACAGTACGCCCTGCGAAGACAGCATGCCTCGTGAAGACAGCACGCCTTGTGAAGAAAGCAACCATTCTAAAGACAGCACGCCCTATCAAGACAGCATGCACTGTCGAGACAGCACGCCTTGTAAAGACAACATGCCTTGCCAAGACAGCATGCATTGTGAACACAGCACATCTTTCCAAGACAGCACGCCTAGTGAATGCACCACGCCTTGCCAAGACAGCACATCTAGCCAAGACAGCACGCCTTGCCAAGACAGCACACCTTGCCAAAACAGCACGCATTGTAAGGCAGCACAGCTTGCAAAGATAGCACGCTTGGCGAAGACAGCACGCCTTGCTAAGAAAGCATTGCTTGCTAAGACAGAATGGCTTGCTAAGGCAGCACACCTTGCCAAGACCGAACGCCCTGCCAAGGAAGCAGACATTGCCAAAACAGCACACATTGAGAAAGCAGCACAGCTTGCGAAGACAGCTCACCTTGAAAAGACAGCACACCTTCAAAGACAGAACGCCTTGCCAAGATATCATACCTTGCCAAAACAGCACACCTTGTGAAGAAAGCAGCACTCCTTGCGAAGGCGGCACTCCTTGCGAAGGCTGCACTCGTTGCGAAGCCTGCACTCCTTGCGAAGGTTGCACTCCGTGCAAAGGCTGCACTCTGTGCGATGGCTGCACTCCGTGTGAAGGCTGCACTCCATGAGAAGGCTGCACTCCGTGCAACAGCAGCACTTCGTGTGAAGGCAGCACTCCCTGTGAAGGTTTCACTCCATGCGAAGGCTGCACTCCATGCGATGGCTGCAATCCATGTGAAGACTGCACTCCATGCGAACGCTGCACTCCATGTGAAGTCTGCAGTCCATGCAAAGGCTGCACTCCATGCAAACGCTGCACTCCATGCGAAGGCAGCACTCCATGCGAAGGCTGCACTCCATGCGAAGGCTGCACTCTGAGCGAAGGATGCACTCGGAGCGAAGGTTGCACTCCGAGCGAAGGTTGCACTCTGATCGAAGGTTCCACTCCGAGCGAAGGTTGCACTCCGTACGGAGACTGCAATCCATGCGAAAACTGCATTTCATGTGAAGGCTGCACCCCATGCAAAGGCTGCACCTCGTGCAAAGGCTGCATTCTGTGCAAAGGCTGCACTCTGTGCAAAGGCTGTACTCCATACGACGGCTGTACTCCGTGCGAAGGCTGCACTCCGTGCGAAGGCTGCACTCCCTGCGAAGGATGCACTCCGTGCGAAGGCAGCACTCCGTGTGAAGGCTGCACTCTGTGCGAAGGCTGGACTCCTTGCGAACGCAGCACTCCTTGTGATGGCAGCATTCCTTGCGAAGGCGGCACTCCTTGCGAAGGCGGCACTCCCTGCGAAGGCGGCACTCCTTGTGAAGGAAGCACTGCTTGCGAAGGCAGCACTCCTTGCGAAGGCAGCACTCCTTGCGAAGGCTCCACTCCTTGCGAAGGCTGCACTCCTTGTGAAGGCTGCACTCTGTGCGAAGGCTGCACTCCATGCGATGGCTGCACTCCATGCGAAGGCTGCACTCCATGCGAAGGCTGCACTCCGTGCAACAGCAACACTCCGTGTGAAGCCTTCACTTAATGGGAAGGCTGTACTCCATGCAAATGCTCCACTCCATACGAAGACTGCAATCCTTGCGAAGGCTGCATTTCATGTGAAGGCTGCACTCCGTGCGAAGGCTGCACTCTGCGCGAAGGCTGCACTCCCTGCGAAGGATGCACTCCGCGCGAAGGCTGCACTCTGCGCGAAGGCTGCACTCCGTGCGAAGGCTGCACTCCGTGCGAAGGCTGCACTCCGTGTGAAGGCTCCACTCCGTGCGAAGGCAGCACTCCTTGCGAAGGCAGCACTCCTTGCGAAGGCAGCACTCCTTGCGAAGGCTGCACTACTTGTGAAGGCTGCACTCCATGTCATGGCTGCACTCCATGCGAAGGCTGCACTCAATGCGAAGGCTGCACTCTGTGCAACAGCAGCACTCCGTGCGTAGGCTTCACTCCATGGGAAGGCTGAACTCCATGCAAATGCTCCACTCCATACGATGACTGCACTCCTTGAGAAGGCTGCATTTCATGTGAAGGCTGCACTCCGTGCGAAGGATGCACTCCGTGCGAAGGCTGCACTACTTGCAAAGGCAGCACTCCTTAAGAAGGCAGCTCTCCTTATGAAGCAGCACTCCTTGCGAATCAGCACTCCTTGCGAAAGCAGCTCTCCTTGCGAAGGCAGCACTCCTTGCGAAGGCTGCCTCCTTGCGAAGGCTGCACTCCTTGCGAAGGCTGCACTCTGTGCAAAGCTGCACTCCGTGCGATGGCTGCACTCACTGCGAAGGCTGCACTCCATGCGAATGTTGCACTCCGTGCAACAGCAGTACTTCGTGTGAAGGCAGCACTCCATGTGAAGGCTTCACTCCATCCAAAGGCTGCACTCCATGCGATGGCTGCACTCCATGCGAAGTCTGCACTCCACGCGAAGTCTGCACTCCATGCGAAGGCTGCACTCCGTGCAACAGCAGCACTCCTTGCGAAGGCAGCACTCCTTGCGAAGGCAGCACTCCTTGCGAAGGCAGCACTCCATGCAAACGCTGCACTCCATGCGAAGGCTGCACTCCGAGCAAAGGTTGCACTCCGTGCAAAGGTTGCACTCGGTGTGAAGGCTGCGCTCCGTGCGAAGGCTGCACTCGGTGCGAAGGCTGCACTCTGTGCGAAGGCTGCACTCCGTGCGAAGGCCTCACTCCGTGCGACGGCAGAACCCCATGCGAAGGCAGCACCCCATGCAAAGGCAGCACTCCTTGCGAAGGCTGAACTCTGTGCGAAGGCTGCAGTCCTTGCGAAGGCTGCAATCCGTGCAAAGGCTGCACTCCGTGCGAAGGCTGCATTCCGTGCGAAGGCTGCACTCCGTGCGAAGGCTGCACTCCGTGCGAAGGTTGCACTCCGTGCGAAGGCAATACTCCGTGCGAAAGCAGCACTCGTTGCGAAGGCAGCACTCCTTGCGCAGGCAGCACTCCTTGCGAAGGCAGCACTCCTTGTGAAGGCAGCACTCCTTGCGAAGGCAGCACTCCTTGCAAAGGCAGCACTCCATGCGAAGGCAGCACTCCTTGCGAAGGCAGCACTCCTTGCGAATCAGCACTCCTTGCGAAGGCAGCACTCCTTGCGAAAGCAGTAGTCTTTGCAAAGGCTGCACTCCTTGCGAAGGCTGAACTCCTTACGAAGGCTGCACTGCGTGTGAAGGATGCACTCCGTGCGATGGCAGCACTCCGTGCGAAAGCTGCACTCCATGCGATGGGTGCACGCCGTGCAACAGCAGCACTTCGTGCGAAAGCAGCACTCCATGCGAAGGTTTCACTCCATGCGAAGGCTGCACTCCCTGCAAATGCTCCACCCCATGTGAAGGATGCACTCCATGCAAAGGCTGCACTCCATGAAAACGCTGCACTCCATGCGAAGGCAGCACTCCAAGCGAAGGATGCACTCCGAGCAAAGGTTGAACTCCGAGCAGAGGTTGCACTCCGAGCGAAGGTTGCAATCCGTAAGAAGACTGCACTCAATGCGAAAACTGCATTTCATGCAAAGGCTGCACCCCATGCAAAGGCTGCATTCTGAGCAAAGGCTGCACTCTGTGCAAAGGCTGCACTCCGTGTGAAGGCTGTGCTCCTTACAAAGGCTGCACTCCTTGCGAAGGCTGCACTCCGTGCGTAGGCTGCACGCCGTGCGATGGCTGCACTCCATGCGAAGGCTGCACTCCATGCAAAGGTTGCACTCCGTGCAACAGCAACACTTCGTGGGAAGGCAGCACTCCATGCGAAGGCTTCACTCCATGCGAAGGCTGCACTCCATGCAAACGCTGCACTCCATGCGAAGGCTGCACTCCGAGTGAAGGCTGCAGTCCGAGTGAAGGTTGCACTCCGAGCGAAGGTTCCACTCCGAGCGAAGGTTACACTCCGAACCAAGGCTGCACTCTGTGTGAAGGATGCACTCGGTGCGAAGGCTTCACTCCGCGCCAAGGCTGTTCTCCGCGCGAAGGCTGCACTCCGTGCGAAGGCTGCACTCCGTGCGAAGGCTGCACTCCATGCGATGGCTCCACTCCGTGCGAAGGATGCACTCCGTGCGAAGGCAACACTCCGTGCAAAGGCAGCAGTCCTCGAGAAGGCAGCACTCCTTGCGAAGGCAGCACTCCTTACAAAGGCAACACTCCTTGCAAGGGCAGCACTCCTATCGAAGGCAGCTCTCCTTGCGTAGGCAGCACTCCTTGCGAAGGCAGCACTCATTGCGAATCAACTCTCCTTGCGAAAGCAGCACTCCTTGCGAAGGCAGCACTCCTTGCGAAGGCTGCACTCCTTGTGAAGGCTGCACTCCTTGCGAAGGCTGCACTCCGTGTAAAGGCTGCACTCCGTGCGATGACAGCACTCCGTGTGAAGGCTGCACTCCATGCGAAGGGTGCACGCCGTGCAAAAGCAGCACTTCGTGTGAGGGCAGCACTCCATGCAAAGGCTGCACTCCATTCAAACGCTGCACTCCATGCGTAGGCAGCACTCCGGGCGAAGGATGCACTCCGAGCAAAGGTTGCACTCTGAGGAAAGGTTGCACTCTGAGCGCAGGTTGCAATCCATACGAAGACTGCACTCCATGTGAAAACTGAATTTCATGCGAAGGCTGCACCCCGTGCAAAGGCTGCACCCTGTGCAAAGGCTGCATTCTGTGCAAACGCTGCACTCCATGCGAAGGCTGCACTCCATGTGAATGCTGCACTCCGTGGAAAGGCCTGCATTCCATGCAAAGGCTGCACTCCGTGCGAAGGCAGCACTCTTTGCGAAGGCAGCACTCCTTGCGAAGGCAGCACTCCTTAAGAAGGCAGCTCTTCTTGCGAAGGCAGCACTCCTTGCGAATCAGCACTCAATGCGAAATCTGCACTCCATGCGAAGGCTGCACTCCGTGCAACAGCAGCAGTCCTTGCGAAGCAGCACTCCTTGTGAAGGCAGCACCCCTTGCGAAGGGATCACTCCGTGCAAATGCTACACTCCATGTGAAGGCAGCACTCTGAGCAAAGGTTGCACTCCGAACGAAGGTTGCACTCAGTGTGAAGGCTGCGCTCCGTGCGAAGGCTGCACTCGGTGCGAGGGCTGCACTCCATGCGAAGGCTGCACTCCGTGCGAAGGCAGCACTCCTTGCGAAGTCTGCTTTCTGTGTGAAGGCTGCAGTCCTTGCAAAGGCTGAACTATGTGCGAAGGCTGCAGTCCTTGCAAAGGCTGCAATCCGTGCAAAGGTTGCACTCCGTGCGAAGGCTGCACTCCGTGCGAAGGGTGCACTCCGTGCGAAGGCTGCACTCGTTGCGAAGGCAGCACTCCTTGTGCAGGCAGCACTCCTTGCGAAGGCAGCACACCTTGTGAAGGCAGCACTCCTTGCGAAGGCAGCACTACTTGCAAAGGCAGCACTCCATGCGAAGGCAGCACCCCTTGCGAAGGCAGCACTCCTTGCGAACCAGCACTCCTCTTGAAGGTGGCACTCCTTGCAAAGGCAGTAGTCTTTGCGAAGGCTGCACTCCTTGCGAAGGCTGCAATCCTTGCGATGGCTACACTGCGTGTGAAGGCTGCGTTCCGTGTGATGGCAGCACTCCGTTTGAAGGCTGCACTCCATGCGAAGGTTTCACTCCATGCGAAGGCTACACTCCATGCAAATGTTCCACCCCATGTGAAGGATGCACTCCTTGCGAAGGCTGCCTCCTTGCGAAGGCTGCACTCCTTGCGAAGGCTGCACACCGAGCGAAGGTTGCACTCCGAGCGAAGGTTGCACTCTGAGTTAAGGTTGCACTCCAAGATAAGGCCGCACTCTGTGTGAAGGATGTACTCCATGCGAAGGCTGCACTCCGTGCGAAGGCTGCACTCTGTGCGAAGGCCTGAACTCCGTGCGAAGGCAGCACTCCTCGCGAGGGAAGCAATCTTTGCGAAGGCAGCACTCCTTGCGAAGGCAGCTCTCATTGCGAAGGCAGCACTCCTAGCGAAGCAGCTCTCCTTGCGATGGCAGCACTCCTTGCAAAGGCAGCACTCCTTGCGAATCAGCACTCCTTGCGAAAGCAGCACTGCTTGCGAAGGCAGCACTCCTTGCGAAGGCTGCACTCCTTGCGAAGGCTGCAATCCGTGCAAAGGCTGTACTGCGTGCGATGGCGGCACTCCTTGCGAAGGCTTCACTCCATGTGAAGGCTGCACACCATGCAAACGCTGCACTCCATGCGAAGGCTGCACACCGAGCGAAGGTTGCACTCCGAGCGAAGGTTGCACTCCAAGTGAAGGTTGCACTCCAAGATAAGGCCGCACTCTGTGTGAAGGCTGCCCTCCATGCGAAGGCTGCACTCCGTGCGAAGGCTGCACTCCTTGCGAAGGCATTCTGTGTGAAGAATGCACTCCGTGCGAATTCTGCACTCCCTGCGAAGGCTGCAATCTGTGCAAAGGCAGCACTCCTTGCGAAGGCAGCACTCCTTGCGAAGGCAGCACTCCTTGCGAAGGCAGCATTCCTTGCGAAGACAGCACTCCTTAAGAAGGCAGCTCTCCTTGCGAAAGCAGCACTCCTTGCGATTCAGAACTCCTTGCAAAAGCAGCACTCCTTGCGAAGGCAGCACTCCTTGCGAAGGCTGCCTCCTTGCGAAGGCTGCACTCCTTGCGAAGGCTGCACTCCGTGCAAAGGCTGCACTCCTTGCGAAGGCTGCATTCCGTGCAAAGGATGCACTCCGTGCGAATTCTGCACTCCCTGCGGAGGCTGCAATCCGTGCAAAGGCAGCACTCCTTGCGAAGGCAGCACTCCTTGCGAAGACAGCACTCCTTGCGAAGGCAGCATTCCTTGCGAAGGCAGCACTCCTTAAGAAGGCAGCTCTCCTTGCGAAAGCAGCACTCCTTGATATTCAGAACTCCTTGCGAAAGCAGCACTCCTTGCGAAGCAGCACTCCTTGCGAAGGCTGCCTCCTTGCGAAGGCTGCACTCCTTGCGAAGGCTGCACTCCTTGCGAAGGCTGCACTCCGTGCAAAGGCTGCACTCCATGCGATGGCTACACTCATTGCGAATGCTGCAATCCATGCGAATGTTGCACACCGTGCAACAGCAGCACTCCTTGCGAAGGCAGCACTCCTTGCGAAGGCAGCACTCCTTGCGAATCAGCACTCCTTGCGAAAGCAGCACTCCTTGCGAAGGCAGCTCTCCTTCCGAAGGCTGCCTCCTTGCGAAGGCTGCACTCCTTGCGAAGGCTGCACTCCTTGTGAAGACTGCACTCCATGCAAAGGTTGCACTCCGTGCAACAGCAGCACTTCGTGTGAAGCAGCACTCCATGTGAAGGCTTCACTCCATCCAAAGGCTGCACTCCATGCGATGCCTGCACTCCATGTGAAGTCTGCACTCCATGCGAAGGCTGCACTCCGTGCAACAGCAGCACTCCTTGCAAAGGCAGCACTCCTTGCGAAGGCAGCACTCCTTGCAAAGGCATCACTCTGTGCAAATGCTGCACTCCATGCGACGGCTGCACTCTGAGCAAAGGTTGCACACCGAGCGAAGGTTGCACTCGGTGTGAAGGCTGTGCTCCGTGCGAAGGCTGCACTCGTTGCGAAGGCTGCACTCTGGGCGAAGGCTGCATTCCGTGCGAAGGACTCACTCCGTGCGACAGCACCACTCCGTGCGAAGGCTGCACTCCTTGCGAAGGCTGTATTCTGTGCGAAGGCTGCAGTCCTTGCGAAGGCTGTACTCTGTGCGGAGGCTGCAGTCCTTGTGAAGGATGCAATCCGTGCATAGGCTGCACTCCGTGCGAAGGATGCACTCCATGCGAAGGCAGCACTCCGTGTGAAGGCAGCACTCGTTGCGAAGGCAGCACTCCTTGCGCAGGCAGCACACCTTGGGAAGTGAACACTCCTTGTGAAGGCAGCACTCAGTGCGTAGGCTGCACGCCGTGCGATGGCAGCACTCCATGCGACGGCTGCACTCCATGCAAAGGCTGCACTCCGTGCAACAACAGCACTTCGTGCGAAGGCAGGACTCCATGCGAAGGCTTCACTCCATGCGGAGGCTGCACTCCATGCAAACGCAGCACTCCATGCGAAGGCTGCACTCGGAGAGAAGGTTGCACTCCGAGCAAATGTTGCATTCCGAGCGAAGGTTGCACTCCAAGCCAAGGCTGCACCCTGTGTGAAGGATGCACGCTGTGCGAAGGCTGCAATCCGTGCGAAGGCCTCACTCCGTGCGACAGCAGCACTCCGTGCGAAGGCTGCACTCCTTGCGAAGGCTGTATTTTGTGCGAAGGCTGCAGTCCTTGCGAAGGCTGAACTCTGTGCGGAGGCTGCAGTCCTTGTGAAGGCGGCAATCCGTGCATAGGCTGCACTCCGTGCGAAGGCTGCACTCCGTGCGAAGGCTGCACTTCGTGCGAAGGCTGCACTTCGTGCGAAGGCAACACTCCTTGCGAAGGCAGCACTCCTCGCGAAGGCAGCACTCCTAGCGAAGGCAGCACTCCTTGCAAAGGCAACACTCCTTGCAAGGGCAGCACTCCTTGTGCAGGCAGCTCTCCTTGCGGAGGCAGCAGTCCTTGCGAAGGCAGCACTCCCTGCCAATCAGCACTTCTTGCGAAAGCAGCACTCCTTGCGAAGGCAGTACTCTTTGCGAAGGCTGCACTCGTTGCGAAGGCTGCACTCTGAGCGAAGGTTGCAATCGGTGTGAAGGCTGAGCTCCGTGCGATGGCTGCACTCCATGCGAAGGATGCACTCCATGCAAAGGCTTCACTCTGTGCAACAGCAGCACTCCATGGGAATGCTTAACTCTATGCGAAGGCTGCACTCCATGCAAACGCTGCACTCAATGCGAAGGCTGCACTCCGAGCGAAGGTTGCACTCCGAGCGAAGGTTGCACTCCGAGCCAAGGCTGCACTCTGTTTGAAGGATGCACTCCGTGCGAAGGCTGAACTCCGCGCGAAGGCTGCTCTCCGCGCGAAGGCTACACTCCGTGCAAAGGCTACACTCCGAGCGAAGGCAACACTCCGTGCGAATGCAGCACTCCTCGCGAAGGCTGCACTCCTTGCGAAGGCAGCACTCCTTGCAAAGGCAACCCTCCGTGCAAGGGCAGCACTCCTTGTGAAGGCAGCTCTCCTTGCGAAGGCAGCACTCCTTGCGAAGGCAGCACTCGTTGCGAATCAGCAGTCCTTGCGAAGGCAGCACTCCTTGCGATGGCAGTAGTCTTTGCGAAGGCTGCACTGCTTGCGAAGGCTGCACACCTTGCGAAGGCTGCACTCCGTGTAAAGGCTGCACTCCGTACGATGACAGCACTCCATGCGAAGGCTTCACTCCATGCAAAGGCTGCACTCCATGCAAATGTTCCACTCCATGTGAAGGATGCACTCCATACAAAGGCTGCACTCCATGCAAACGCTGCACTCCATGCGTAGGCAGCACTCCGAGCGAAGGCAGCACTCCGAGCGAAGGTTGCACTCTGAGCGAGGGTTAAAATCCATACGAAGACTGCACTCCATGAGAAAACTGAATTTCATGCGAAGGCTACACCCCGTGCAAAGGCTGGAACCTGTGGAAAGGCTGCATTCTGTGCAAAGGCTGCACTCTGTGCAAAGGCTGCACTCCATGCAACGGCTGCGCCCCTTACGAAGGCTGCACACCTTTCGAAGGCTGCACTCCGTGCGAAAGCTGCACTCTGTGCGAATGCTGCACTCCGTGCGAAGGCTGCATTCCGTGAAAAGGCTGCACTCCTTGCGAAGGCAGCACTCCTTGTGAAGGCAGCACTCCTTGCGAAGGCAGCACTCCTTTCAAAGGCAGCACTCCATGCGAAGGCAGCACTCCTTGCGAAGGCAGCACTCCTTGCGAATCAGCACCCCTTGCGAAGGCAGCACTCCTTCCGAAGGCATTATCCTTTGCGAAGGCTGCACTCCTTGCGAAGCCTGCACTCCTTGCGAAGGCTGCACTGTGTGTGAAGGCTGCACTCCGTGCGATGGCAGCACTCCGTGTGAAGGCTGCACTCCATTTAAAGGGTGCATGCCGTGCACCACCAGCACTTCGTGCGAAGGCAGCACTCCGTGCGAAGGCTGCTCTCCGCGCGAAGGCTGCACTCTGTGCGAAGGCTGTGCTCCTTACAATGGCTGCACTCCTTGCGAAGGCTGCAATCCATCCAAAGGCTGCCCTCCATGTAATAGCAGCACTTCGTGCGAGGGCAGCACTCCATGCGAAGGATTCACCCCAGGCGAATGCTGCACTCCATGCAAAGGCTGCACTACATGCGAAGGCTGCACTCCGAGCGAAGGTTGCACTCCGAGCGAAGGTTGCACTCCGAGCCAAGGCTGCCCTCTGTGTGAAGTATGCACTCCGTGCGAAGGCTGCACTCCGCGCGAAGGCTGCTCTCCGCGCGAAGGCTGCACTCCGTGCGAAGGCTGCACTCCGTTCGAAGGCTGCACTCCGTGCGAATGCTCCACTCCGTGCGAAGGCTGCACTCCGTGCGAAGGCAACACTCCGTGCGAAGGCAGCACTCCTCGCGAAGGCAGCACTCCTTGTGAAGACAGCACTCCTTGCAAAGGCAGCACTCCTTGCAAAGGCAGAACTGCATGCGAAATCAGCACTCCTTGCAAAGGCAGCACTCCTTGCAAGGCATCACTCCATGCAAACGCTGCACTCCATGCGAAGGCAGCACTCCGAGTGAAGAACGCACTCCGAGCAATGGTTACACTCCGAGTGAAGATTGCGCTCCAAGCAAAGGTTGCACTCTGAGTGAAGGTTGCACTCCGTGTGATGGCTACACTCATTGCGAAGGCTGCACTCCATGCGAAGGTTGTACTCCGTGCAACAGCAGCACTCCTTGCGAAAGCAGCACTCCTCGCGAAGGCAGCACTCCTTGCGAATCAGCACTCCTTGCGAAAGCAGGACTCCTTGCGAAGGCAGTACTCCTTGCGAAGGCTGCCTCCTTGCGAAAGCAGCACTCCTTGCGAAGGCAGCACTCCTTGCGAATCAGCACTCCTTGCGAAAGCAGGACTCCTTGCGAAGGCAGTACTCCATGTGAAGGCTTCACTCCATCCAAAGGCTGCACTCCATGCGATGCCTGCACTCCATGCGGAGTCTGCACTCCATGCGAAGGCTGCACTCCATGCGAAGGCTGCACTCCGTGCAACAGCAGCACTCCTTGCGAAGGCAGCACTCCTTGCGAAGGCAGCACTCCTTGCGAAGGCATCACTCCGTGCAAATGCTGCACTCTATGCGAAGGCTGCACTCCGTGCGAAGGCTGCACTCCGTGCGAAGGCTGCACTTCGTGCGAAGGCAGCACTCCGTGTGAAGGCAGCACTCATTGCGAAGGCAGCACTCCTTGCGCAGCAGCACTCCTTGCGAAGGCAGCACTC
Source organism: Schistocerca nitens (assembly GCF_023898315.1). Lineage (NCBI taxonomy): Eukaryota > Metazoa > Arthropoda > Insecta > Orthoptera > Acrididae > Schistocerca > Schistocerca nitens. Next base: position 643,440 of record NW_026045984.1, on the reverse strand, counting down.
CTTGCGAAGGCAGCACTCCTTGTGAAGGCAGCACTCGTTGCAAAGGCAGCACTCCCTGCGAAGGCAGCACTCCTTGCGAAGGCAGCACACCTTGCGAATCAGCACTCCTTGCGAATCAGCACTGCTTGCGAAGGCAGCACTCCTTGCAAAGGCAGTAGTCTTTGCGGAGGCTGCACTCCTTGCGAAGGCTACACTCCTTGAGAAGGCTGCACTGCATGTGAAGGCTGCATTCCGTGCGATGGCAGCACTCCATGCGAAGGGTGCACGCCGTGCAACAGCAGCACTTCGTGCGAAGGCAGCACTCCATGCGAAGGTTTCACTCCATGCAAAAGCTGCACTCCATGCAAATGCTCCACCCCATGTGAAGGATGCACTCCATGCAAAGGCTGCACTCCATGCAAACGCTGGACTCCATGCGAAGGCAGCACTCCTTGCGCAGCAGCACTCCTTGCGAAGGCAGCACTCCTTGCGAAGGCAGCACTCCTTGTGAAGGCAGCACTCGTTGCAAAGGCAGCACTCCCTGCGAAGGCAGCACTCCTTGCGAAGGCAGCACATCTTGCGAATCAGCACTCCTTGCGAATCAGCACTGCTTGCGAAGGCAGCACTCCTTGCAAAGGCAGTAGTCTTTGCGGAGGCTGCACTCCTTGCGAAGGCTACACTCCTTGCGAAGGCTGCACTGCATGTGAAGGCTGCATTCCGTGCGATGGCAGCACTCCATGCGAAGGGTGCACGCCGTGCAACAGCAGCACTTCGTGCGAAGGCAGCACTCCATGCGAAGGTTTCACTCCATGCGAAAGCTGCACTCCATGCAAATGCTCCACCCCATGTGAAGGATGCACTCCATGCAAAGGCTGCACTCCATGCAAACGCTGGACTCCATGCGAAGGCAGCACTCTGAGCGAAGGATGCACTCTGAGCAAAGGTTGCACTCCGAGCAGAAGTTGCACTCCAAGCGAAGTTTGCAATCCATACGAAGACTGCACTCCATGCAAAACTGCATTTCATGCAAAGGCTGCACCCCGTGCAAAGGCTGCAATCTGAGCAATGGCTGAACTCCGCGCAAAGGCTGCTCTCCGCGCGAAGGCTGCTCTCCGTTCGAAGGCTGCACTCCGTGCGAAGGCATCACTCCGTGCGAATGCAGCACTCCTTGCAAAGGCAACACTCCTTGCAAGGGCAGCACTCCTTGCGAAGGCAGCTCTCCTTGCGAAGGCAGCACTCCTCGCGAAGGCAGCACTCATTGCGAATCAGCACTCCTTGCGAAGGCAGCACTCCTTGCGAAGGCAGTACTCTTTGCGAAGGCTGCACTCCTTGCGAAGGCTGCATTCCATGCGAAGGATGCACTCCGTGCGAAGGCAGCTCTCTGTGCGAAGGCTGCACTCTGTGCGAAGGCTGCACCCTGTGCGAAGGCTGCACTCCATGCGAAGGGTGCACGCCGTCCAACAGCAGCACTTCGTGTGAAGCCATCACTCCATGTGAAGGCTTCACTCCATGCGAAGGCTGCACTCCATGCAAATGTTCCACTCCATGTGAAGGATGCACTCCATGCAAAGGCTGCACTCCATGCAAACGCTGCACTCCATGCGAAGGCAGCACTCCGAGCTAAGGCAGCATTCCAAGCGAAGGTTGCACTCTGGGCGAAGGTTAGAATCCATACGAAGACTGCACTCCATGAGAAAACTGAATTTCATGCGAAGGCTGCACCCCGTGCAAAGGCTGCAACCTGTGCAAAGGCTGCATTCTGTCCAAAGGCCGCACTCGGTGCAAAGGCTGCACTCCATGCAAAGGCTGCACGCCGTGTGAAGGCTGCTCTCTGTGCGAAGGCTGCACTCTGTGCGAAGGCTGCACCCCGTGCGAAGGCTGCACTCCTTGCGAAGGCTGCATTCCATGCGAAGGATGCACTCCATGCGAAGGCTGCACTGCCTGATAAGGCTGGAATCCGTGCAAAGGCAGCACTCCTTGCGAAGGCAGCACTCCTTGCGAAGGCAGCACTCCTTGCGATGGCAGCACTCTTTGCGAAGGCAGCATTCCTTACGAAGGCAGCACTCCTTAAGGCAGCTCTCCTTGCGAAGGCTGCTCTCCATGCGAAGGCTGCACTCCGTGCGAAGGCTGCACTCCGTTCGAAGGCTGCACTCCATGCGAAGGCTGTGCTCCTTTCAAAGACTGCACTCCTTGCGAAGGCTGCAATCCATGCAAAGGCTGCACTCCGTGCAATAGCAGCACTTCGTGCGAAGGCAGCACTCCAAGCGAAGGATTCACTCCATGCGAAGGCTGCACTCCATGCAAAGGCTGCACTCCATGCGAAGGCTGCACTCCGAGTGAAGGTTGCACTCCGAGCGAAGGTTGCACTCCGAGTGAAGGTTGCACTCCGAGCCAAGGCTGCACTCTGTGTGAAGGATGCACTCCGTGCGAAGGCTGCACTCCGCGTGAAGGCTGCTCTCCGCGCGAAGGTTGCACTCCGTGCGAAGGCTGCACTCCGTTCGAAGGCTGCACTCCGTGCGAATGCTTCACTCCGTGCGATGGCTGCAGTCCGTGCGAAGGCAACACGCCGTGCGAAGGCAGCACTCCTCGCGAAGGCAGCACTCCTTGCGAAGACAGCACTCCTTGCAAAGGCTGCACTGCATGCGAAGGCCGCACTCCTTGCGAAGGCAGCACTCCTTGCGAATCAGCACTCCTTGCGAAAGCAGCACTCCTTGCGAAGGCAGTAATCTTTGCGAAGGCTGCACTCCTTGCGAAGGCTGCACTCCTTGTAAAGGCTGCACTCCGTGCGATGATAGCACTCCGTGCGAAGGCTGCACTCCATGCGAAGTGTGCACGCCGTCCAATAGCAGCACTTTGTGTGAATTGAGCACTCCATGCGAAGGCTGCACTCCATGCAAACGCTACACTCCATGCAAAGGCAGCAATCCGAGCGAAGGATGCACTCTGAGCAAAGGTTGCACACCGAGCAGAGGTTGCACTCCGAGCGAAGGTTGCAATCCATATGAAGACTGCACTCCATGCGAAAACTGCATTTCATGCAAAGGCTGCACCCCGTGCAAAGGCTGCATTCTGAGCCAAGGCTGCACTCTGTGCAAAGGCTGCACTACGTGCGAAGGCTGTGCTCTTTAAAAAGGCTGCACTCCTTGCGAAGGCTGCACTCCGTGCGTAGGCTGCACGCCGTGTGATGGCTGCACTCCATGCGAAAGCTGCACTCCATGCAAAGGCTGCACTCCGTGCAATAGCAGCACTTCGTGCAAACGCAGCACTCCATGGGAAGGATTCACTCCATGCGAAGGCTGCACTCCGTGCGAAGGCAACACTCAGTGCGAATGCAGCACTCCTTGCGAAGGCAGCACTCCTTGTTAAGGCAATACTCCTTGCGAAGGCAGTAGTCTTTGCGAAGGCAGCACTCCTTGCGAAGGCTGCACACCTTGCGAAGGCTGCACTCCGTGTAAAGGCTGCACTCCGTACGATGACAGGACTCCGTGTGAAGGCTGCACTCCTTGCAAAGGCTGCGCCCCTTACGAAGGCTGCACACCTTTCGAAGGCCGCAGTCCATGCGAAGGCTGCTCTCTTTGCCAAGGCTGCACTCTATGGGAAGGCTGGACTCCGTGCGAAGGCTGCACTCCGTCGAAGGCTGCACTCTGTGTGAATGCTGCACTCCGTGCGAAGGCCTGCATTCCCTGCAAAGGCTGCACTCCGTGCGAAGGCTGCTCTCTGTGCGAAGGCTGCACTCTATGGGAAGGCTGCACTCCGTGCGTAGGCTGCACGCCGTGTGATGGCTTCACTCCATCCAAAGGCTGCACTCCATGCGATGGCTGCACTCCATGCGAAGTCTGCACTCCAAGCTAAGGCTGCACTCCATGCAATAGCAGCACTCCTTGCAAAGGCAGCACTCCTCTGAAAGCAGCACCCCTTGCGAAGGCATCACCCCGTGCAAACGCTGCACTCCGTGCGAAGGCTGTGGTCCTTTCAAAGGCTGCACTATTTGTGAAGTCTGCACTCCGTGCGTAGGGTGCACGCCGTGCGATGGCTGCAATCCATGCGAAGGCTGCACTCCATGCGAAGGCTACACTTCGAGCGAAGGTTGCACTCCGAGCAAAGGTTGCACTCCGAGCGAAGTTTGCACTCAGAGCCAAGGCTGCACTCTGTGTGAAGGATGCACTCTGTGCGAAGGCTGCACTCCGCGCAAAGGCTGCTCTCCGCACGAAGGTTGCACTCTGTGCGATGGCACCACTCCGTCCGAAGGCTGCACTCCGTGCGAAGGTAACACTCCTTGCGAAGGCAGCTCTCCTCGCGAGGGCAGCACTCCTTGCGAAGGCAGCACTCCTTGCGAAGGCAACACTCCTTGCAAGGGCAGCACTCCTTTCGAAGGCAGCTCTCCTTGCGAAGGCAGCACTCCTTGCGAAGGCAGCACTCATTGCGAATCAGCACTCCTTGCGAAAGCAGCACTCCTCGCGAAGGCAGCAGTCCTTGCGAAGGCTGCAATCTGTGCAAAGGCTGCACTCCGTGTGATGGCTGCACTCCGTGCGAAGGCTGCACTCTGTGCGAAGGCTGCACTCCGTGCGAAGGCTGCACACTGTGCGAAGACTGCACTCCGTGCGAAGGCAGCACTCCTTGCGAAGGCAGCACTCCTTGCGAAGGCCACACTCCTTGCAAGGGCAGCACTCCTTGCGAAGGCAGCTCTCTTTGCGAAGGCAGCACTCCTTGCGACGGCAGCACTCATTGCGAAACAGCACTCCTTGCAAAAGCAGCACTCCTCACGAAGGCAGCACTCCTTGCAAAGGCAGCACTCCTTCAAAGGCAACACTCCTTGCGAAGGCAGCACTCCTTGCGAATCAGCACTCCTTCCGAAAGCAGCACTCCTTGCAAAGGCAGTACTCTTTGCGAAGGCTGCACTCCTTGCGAAGGCTGCACTCCTTGTAAAGGCTGCACTCCATGCGATGACAGCACTCTGTGCGAAGGCTGCACTCCATGCGAATGGTGCACGCCGTCCAATAGCAGCACTTCATGTGAAGGCAGCACTCCATTCGAAGGCTTCACTCCATGCAAAGATTGCACTCCATGCAAATGCTCGACTCCATTTGTAGGATGCACTCCATGCAAAAGCTGCACTCCATGCAAACGCTGCAGTCCATGCGAAGGGAGCTCTCCGAGCGAAGGATGGAGTCCGAGCAAAGGTTGCACTCCGAGCAAAGGTTGCACTCCGAGCGAAGGCTGCACTTTGTGCGAAGACTGCAATCCGTGCAAAGGCAGCACTCATTGTGAAGGCAGCACTCCTTGCGAAGGCAGCACTCCTTGCGAAGGCAGCACTCTTTACAAAGGCAGCACTCCTTGCGAAGGCAGCACTCCTTAAGAGGGCAGCTCTCCTTGTGAAGGGAGCACTCCTTGCGAATCAGCACTCCTTGCGAAAGCAGAATTCCTTGCGAAGGCAGCACTCCTTGCGAAGGCTGCCTCCTTGCGAAGGCTGCACTCCTTGCGAAGGCTGCACTCCGTGCAAAGGCTGCACTCCGTGCGATGGATGCACTCATTGCGAAGGCTGCACTCCATGCGAAGGTTGCACTCCGTGCAACAGCAGCACTTCGTGTGAAGGCAGCACTCCATGTGAAGGCTTCACTCCATTCAAAGGCTGCACTCCATGCGATGGCTGCACTCCATGCGAAGTCTGCACTCCATGCGAAAGCTGCAGTTCGTGCAACAGCAGCACTCCTTGCGAAGGCAGCATCCCTTGCGAAAGCAGCACTCCTTGCGAAGGCAGCACTCCGTGCAAACGCTGCACTTCATGCAAAGCTGCACTCCGAGCAAAGGTTGCACTCAGAGCGAAAGTTGCACTCGGTGTGAAGGCCTCACTCCATGCGAAGGCCTCACTCCGTGCGACAGCAGCACTCCGTGCGAAGGCAGCACTCCTTGCAAAGTCTGCATTCTGTGCGAAGGCAGCAGTCCTTGCGAAGGCTGAACTCTGTGCGAAGGCTGCAGTCCTTGCGAAGGCTGCAATCCATGCAAAGGCCGCACTCCGTGCGAAGGCTGCACTCCATGCAAAGGCTGCACTCCGTGCGAAGGCTGAACTCGGTGCGAAGGCTGCACTCCATGCGAAGGCTGCACTCCGTGCGAAGGCTGCACTCCATGCGAAGGCTGCATTCCATGCGAAGGCAGCATTCCGTGCGAAGGCCGCACTCATTGCGCAGGCAGCATTCCTTGCGAAGGCAGCACTCCTTGCGAAGGCAGCACTCCTTGTGAAGGCAGCACTCCTTGCGAAGGCAGCACTCCTTGCAAAGGGAGCACTCCTTGCAAAGGGAGCACTCCATGCGAAGGCAGCACTCCTTGCGAAGGGAGCACACCTTGCGAATCAGCACTCCTTGCGAAGGCAGCACTCCTTGCGAAGGCAGTGTTCTTTGCGAAGGCTGCACTCCGTGCGAAGGCTGCACTCTGTGCGATGGCTGCACTCATTGTGAAGGCTGCACTCTATGCGAAGGTTGCACTCCGTTCAACAGCAGCACTTCTTGTGAAGGCAGCATTCCATGTGCAGGCTTCACTCCAGCCAAAGGCTGCACTCCATGCGATGGCTGCACTCCATGCGAAGTCTGCACTCCATGCTAAGGCTGCACTCCGTGCAATAGCAGCACTCCTTGCAAAGGCAGCACTCCTCTGAAAGCAGCAACCCTTGCGAAGGCATCACCCCGTGCAAACGCTGCACTCCATGCGAAGGCTGCACTCTGAGCAAAGGTTGCACTCCGAGCGAAGGTTGCACTCGGTGTGAAGGATGCCCTCCATGCGAATCCTGCAGTTCGTGCGAAGGCCTCACTCCATGCGACGGCAGCACTCTGTGCGAAGGCTACACTCCTTGCGAAGGCTGCATTCTGTGCGAAGGCTGCAGTCCTTGTGAAGGCTGAACTCTGTGCGAAGGCTGCAGTCCTTGCGAAGGCTGCAATCCGTGCAAAGGCTGCACGCCATGGAAAGGCTGCACTCCGTGCGAAGGCTGCATTCCGTGCGAAGGCTGCACTCCTTGCGACGGCAGCACTCCTTGTGAAGGCAGCACTCCTTGCGAAGGCAGCACTCCTTTCAAAGGCAGCACTCCTTTCAAAGGCAGCACTCCTTGCGAAGCCAGCACTCCTTGCGAATCAGCACCCTTTGCGAAGGCAGCACTCTTTGCGAAGGCAGTAGGTTTTGCGAATGCTGCACTCCTTGCGAAGGCTGCACTCCTTGCGAAGGCTGCACTGCGTGTGAATGCCTTCTCCGTGCGATGGCAGCACTCCGTGCGAAGGCTGCACTCCGTGCGTAGGCTGCGCGCCGTGTGATGGCTGCACTCCATGCGAAGGCTGCACTCCATGCAAAGGCTGCTCTCCGTGCAATAGCAGCACTTCGTGCGAAGGCAGCACTCCATGCGAAGGCTTCACTCCATGCGAAGGCTGCACTCCTTGCAAAGGCAACACTCCTTGCAAGGGCAGCACGCTTTGCGAAGGCAACTCTCCTTCCGTAGGCAGCACTCCTTGCAAAGGCAGCACTGCATGCGAAGGCAGCACTCCTAGCGAAGGCAGCACTCCTTGCGAATCAGCACTCCTTGCGAAAGCAGCACTCCTTGCGAAGGCAGTAGTCTTTGCGAAGGCTGCACTCCTTGCAAAGGCTGCACTCCTTGTAAAGGCTGCACTCCGTGTGATGACAGCACTTCGTGTGAAGGCAGCACTCCATGCGAAGGCTTCACTCCATGCAAACGCTGCACTCCATGCGAAGGCAGCACTCCGAGCGAAGAACGCACTCCGAGCGAAGGTTGCACTCTGAGCGAAGGTTGCAATCCATACGAAGACTGCACTCCATGCGAAAACTGAATTTCATGTGAAGGCTGCATCCTGTGCAAAGGCTGCACCCTGTGCAAAGGCTGCATTCTGTGCAAAGGCTGCACTCTGTGCAAAGGCTGCACTCCTTGCAAAAGCTGCGCCCCTTACGAAGGCTGCACTCCTTGCGAAGGCTGCACTCCGTGCGAAGGTTGCACTCTGTGCAAAGGCAGCACTCTGTGGAAAGGCTGCACTCCGTGCGAAGGCTGCACTCCGTGCTAAGGCTGCACTCCGTGCGAATACTGCACTTCTTGCGAAGGCCTGCATTCCGTGCAAAGGCTGCACTCTGTGCGAAGGCTGCTCTCCATGTGAAGGCTGCACTCCATGCGAAGGCTGCACTCCGTGCGTAGGCTGCACTCCTTGCGAAGGTTGCACTCCGTGCGAAGGACGCACTCCGTGCGAAGGCTGCACTTCCTGCGAAGGCTGCAATTCGTGCAAAGGCAGCACTCCTTGCGAAGGCAGCACTCCTTGCAAAGGCAGCATTCTTTGCGAAGGCAGCACTCCTTGCGAAGGCAGCACTCATTGCGAATCAGCACTCCTTGCGTAAGCAGCACTCCTTGCGAAGGCAGCACTCCTTGCAAAGGCAGCACTGTATGCGAAGGCAGCACTCCTTGCGAAGGCAGCACTCCTTGCGAAGGCAGCACTCCTTGCGAATCAGCACTCCTTGCGAAAGCAGCACTCCTTGCAAAGGCAGTACTCTTTGCGAAGGCTGCACTCCCAGCGAAGGTTGCACTCTTTGCGAAGGCTGCACTCCTTGTAAAGGCTGCACTCCTTGCAAAGGGTTCGCCCCTTACCAAGGCTGCACTCCTTGTGAAGGCTGCACTCCTTGCGAAGGCAGCACTCCGTGCAAACGCTGCACACCATGCGAATGCTGAACTCTGAGCAAAGGTTGCACTGCGAGCGAAGGTTGCACTCGGTGTGAAGTGTGCGCTCCGTGCGAAGGCTGCACTCGGTGCGAAGGCTGCACTCTGTGCGAAGGCTGCACTCCAAATGAAGGCCACACTCCAAGTGAAGGCCTCACTCGGTGCGAAGGCAGCACTCTGTGCGAAGGCAGCACTCCTTGCGAAGGCTGCATTCTGTGCGAAGGCTGCAGTACTTGCGAAGGCAGCACTCCTTGCGAAGGCTGCACTCCTTGTAAAGGCAGCACTCCTTGCAAAGGCAACACTCCTTGCAAGGGCAGCACTCCTTGCGAAGGCAGCACTCCGTGCAAACGCTGCACACCATGCGAATGCTGAACTCTGAGCAAAGGTTGCACTGCGAGCGAAGGTTGCACTCGGTGTGAAGTGTGCGCTCCGTGCGAAGGCTGCACTCGGTGCGAAGGCTGCACTCTGTGCGAAGGCTGCACTCCAAATGAAGGCCACACTCCAAGTGAAGGCCTCACTCCATGCGAAGGCTGCATTCCGAGCGAAGGTTGCACTCTGTGCAAAGGCTGCACTCCGTGCGAAGGCTGCACTCCGTGCGAAGGGTCCACTCCATGCGAAGGCTGCACGCCGTGCGAAGGCAACACTCCGTGCGAATGCAGCACTCCTCGCAAAGGCAGCACTCCTTGCGAAGGCAGCACTCCTTGCAAAGGCAACACTCCTTGCAAGGGCAGCACTCCTTGCGAAGGCAGCTCTTCTTGCGAAGGCAGCACTCCTTGCGAAGGCAGCACTCCTTGTGAAGCAGCTCTCCTTGCGAAGGCAGCACTCCTTGTAAAGGCAGCACTCCTTTCGAATCAGCACTCCTTGCGAAAGCAGCACTCCTTGCGAAGGCAGCACTCCTTGCGAAGGCAGCACTCCTTGCGAAGGCAGCACTCCTTAAGAAGGCAGCTCTCCTTGCGAAGGCAGCACTCCTTGCGAATCAGCACTCCTTGCGAAAACAACACTCCTTGCGAAGGCAGCACTCCTTGCGAAGGCTGTCTCCTTGCGCAGGCTGCACTCCTTGTGAAGGCTGCACTGCATGTGAAGGCTGCACTCCGTGCGATGGCAGCACTCCGTGCGAAGGCTGGACTCCATGCGAAGGGTGCACGCCGAGCAACTGCAGCACTTCGTGCGAAGGCAGCACTCAATGCGAAGGTTTCACTCCATGTGAAGGCTGCACTCCATGCAAATGCTCCACCCCATGTGAAGGATGCACTCCATGCAAAGGCTGCACTCTTTGCAAACGCTGCACTCCATGCGAAGGCAGCACTCCGAGCGAAGTATGCACTCCGAGCAAAGGTTGCACACCGAGCAGAGGTTGCACTCCGAGCGAGGGTTGCAATCCATACGAAGACTGCACTCCATGCGAAAACTGCATTTCATGCAAAGGCTGCACCCCGTGCAAAGGCTGCATTCTGAGCCAAGGCTGCTATCTGTGCAAAGGCTGCACTCCGTGCGAAGGCTGTGCTCCTTACAAAGGCTGCACTCCTTGCGAAGGCTGCACTCTGAACAAAGGCTGCACTCCGTGCGAAGGCTGCACTCCGTGAAAAGGTCTGCACTCCGTGCAATTGCTGCACACCTTGCGAAGGATGCACTCTGTGCGAAGGCTGCACTCCTTGCGAAGGCTGCACTCCAGGTGAAGGCCTCACTCCGTGCGACGGCAGCACTCTGTGCGAAGGCAGCACTCCTTGCGAAGGCTGCATTCTGTGCGAAGGCTGCATTCTGTGCGAAGGCTGCAGTCCTTGCGAAGGCTGATCTGTGTGCGAAGGCTGCAGTCATTGCGAAGGCTGCAATCCGTGCAAAGGCTGCAATCCGTGCAAAGGCTGCACTCGGTACGAAGGCTGTACTCCATGCGAAGGCTGCACTCTGTGCGAAGGCTGCACTCCGTGCATAATCTGCACTCCGTGCGAAGGCTGCACTCCGTGAGAGAATTGCACTCCGTGCGAAGGCAGCACTCGTTGCGAAGGCTGCACTCCTTGCGAAGGCTGCACTGCATGTGAAGGCTGCATTCCGTGCGATGGCAGCACTCCGTACGAAGGCTGCACTCAATGCGAAGGGTGCACACCGTGCAACAGCAGCACTTCGTGCGAAGGCAGCACTCCATGTGAAGATTTCACTCCATGCGAAAGCTGCACTCCATGCAAATGCTCCACCCCATGTGATGGATGCACTCCATGCAAAGGCTGCACTCCATGCAAACGCTGCACTCCATGCGAAGGCATCACTCCGAGCGAAGGATGCACTCCGAGCAAATGTTGAACTCTGAGCAGAGGTTGCACTCCGAGCGAAGGTTGCAGTCCATACGAAGACTGCACGCCATGCGAAAACTGCATTTCATGCAAAGGCTGCACCTCGTGCAAAGGCTGCAATCTGAGCATAGGCTGCTCTCTGTGCAAAGGCTGAACTCAGTGCGAAGGCTGTGCTCCTTTCAAAGGCTGCACTCCTTGCGAGGGCTGCGCTCCGTGCGTAGGCTGCACGCCTTGCGATGGCTGCACGCCAAGCGAAGGCTGCACTCAATGCAAAGGCTGCACTCTGTGCAACAGCAGCACTTCGTGCGAAGGCAGCACTCCATGCGAAGGCTTCACTCCATGCGAAGGCTGCACTCCATGCAAACAATGCACTCCATGCGAAGGCTGCACTCCGAGCGAAGGTTGCACTCCGTGCGAAGGTTGCACTCCGAGCGAAGGTTGCACTCCAAGCCAAGGCTGCACTCTGTGTGAAGGATGCACTCCGTGCGAAGGCTGAACTCCGCGCGAAGGCTGCTCTCCGCACGAAGGCTGCACTCCGTGCGAAGGCTACACTCCGTGCGAAGGCTACACTCCGAGCGAAGGCTGCACTCTGTGCGAAGGGTCCACTCCATGCGAAGGCTTCACGCCGTGCGAAGGCAACACTCCGTGCGAATGCAGCACTCCTCGCGAATGCAGCACTCCTTGCGAAGGCAGCACTCCTTGCAAAGGCAACACTACTTGCAAGGGCAGCACTCCTTGCGAAGGCAGTTCTTCTTGCGAAGGCAGCACTCCTTGCGAAGGCAGCACTCCTTGCGAAGCAGCTCTCCTTGCGAAGGCAGCACTCCTAGCGAAGGCAGCACTCCTTTCGAATCAGCACTCCTTGCGAGAGCAGCACTCCTTTCGAAGGCAGCACTCCTTGGGAAGGCTGCACTCCTTGCGAAGGCTGCACTCTGTGCAAAGACTGCACTGCGTACGATGGCTGCACTCCTTGCGACGGCTGCACTCCATGTGAAGGCTGCACTCTGTGCAACAGCAGGACTCCTAGCGAAGGCTGCACTCCATGCGATGGCTGCACGCCATGCAAAGGCTGCCCTCCATGAGAAGGCTGAACTCCGTGCGAAGGCTGCTCTCCATGCGAAGGCTGCACTCCGTGTGAAGGCTGCACTCCGTGCGAAGGCTGCACTCCTTGCGAAGGCAGCACTCCTTGCGAAGGCTGTCTCCTTGCGAAGGCCGCACTCCTTGTGAAGGCTGCACTGCATGTGAAGGCTGCACTCCGTGCGATGGCAGCACTCCGTGCGAAGGCTGCACTCCGTGCGAAGGCTGCACTCCATGCAAATGCTCCACCCCGTGTGAAGGATGCACTCCATGCAAAGGCTGCATTCTATGCAAACGCTGCACTCCATGCGAGGGCAGCACTCCGAGTGAAGGATGCACTCTGTACGAGGGCTGCACTCTGTGCGAAGGCAGCACTCCGTGCGAAAGCAGCACTCCAAGCGGAGGCAGCACTCCGGGCGAAGGCAGCACTCCGTGCGAAGGCAGCACTCCGCGCGAAGGCAGCCCTCCGTGCGAAGGCAGCACTCCGTGCGAAGGCAGCACTCCATGCGAAGGCAGCACTCCGTGCGAAGGCAGCACTCCTTGCGATGGCAGCACTCTTTGCGAAGGCAGCACTCCTTCCGAAGGCAGCACTCCTTAAGAAGGCAGCTCTCCTTGCGAAGGCTGCTCTCCATGCGAAGGCTGCACTCCGTGCGATGGCTGCACTCCGTTCGAAGGCTGCACTCCATGCGAAGGCTGTGCTCCTTACAAAGGCTGCACTCCTTGCGAAGGCTGCAATCCATGCAAAGTCTGCACTCCATGCAATAGCAGCACTTCGTGCGAAGGCAGCACTCCATGCGAAGGATTCACTCCATGCGAAGGCTGCACTCCATGCAAAGGCTGCACTCCAGACGAAGGCTGCACTCCGAGTGAAGGTTGCACTCCGAGCGAAGGTTGCACTCCGAGTGAAGGTTGCACTCCGAGCCAAGGCTGCACTCTGTGTGAAGGATGCACTCCGTGCGAAGGCTGCACTCCGCGTGAAGGCTGCTCTCCGTGTGAAGGCTGCACTCCGTGCGAAGGCTGCACTCCGTTCGAAGGCTGCACTCCGTGCGAATGCTTCACTCCGTGCGATGGCTGCAGTCCGTGCGAAGGCAACACTCCGTGTGAAGGCAGCACTCCTCGCGAAGGCAGCACTCCTTGCGAAGACAACACTCCTTGCAAAGGCAGCACTGCATGGGAAGGCCGCACTCCTTGCGAATGCAGCACTCCTTGCGAATCAGCACTCCTTGCGAAAGCAGCACTCCTTGCGAAGGCAGTAGTCTTTGCGAAGGCTGCACTCCTTGCGAAGGCTGCACTCCTTGTAAAGGCTGCACTCCGTGCGATGACAGAACTCCGTGCGAAGGCTGCACTCCATGCGAAGTGTGAACGCCGTCCAATAGCAGCACTTCGTGTGAAGGCAGCACTCCATGCAAAGGCTGCACTCCATGCAAACGCTGCACTCCATGCGAAGGCAGCACTCCGAGCGAAGAACGCACTCCGAGCAAAGGTTGAACTCCGAGCGAAGGTTGCACTCCGAGCGAAGGTTGCCCTCTGAGTGAAGGTTGCAATCCATACAAAGACTGCACTCCATGCGCTAACTGAATTTCATGCGAAGGCTGCACCCTGTGCAAAGGCTGCACCCTGTGCAAAGGCTGCATTCTGTGCAATGGCTACACTCTGTGCAAAGGCTACACTCCTTGCAAAGGCTGCGCCCCTTACGAAGGCTGCACTCCTTGCGAAGGCTGCAATCCGTGCAAAGGCTGAACTCCTTGCGAAGGCTGCATTCCGTGCGAAGGATGCACTCCGTGCGAATTCTGCACTCCCTGCAAAGGCTGCAATCCGTTCAAAGGCAGCACTCCTTGCGAAGGCAGCACTCCTTGCGAAGGCAGCACTCCTTGCGAAGGCAGCACTCCTTGCGAAGGCAGCACTCCTTGCGAAGGCAGCACTCCTTGCGAAGGGAGCACTCCTTGCGAAGGCAGCACTCCTTGCGAAGGCAGCACTCCTTAAGAAGGCAGCTCTCCTTGCGAATGCAGCACTCCTTGCGAATCAGCACTCCTTGCGAAAGCAGCACTCCTTGCGAAGGCAGCACTCCTTGCGAGGGCAGCACTCCTTGCGAAGGCTGTCTCCTAGCAAAGGCTGCACTCCATGTCAAGGCTGCACTGCATGTGAAGGCTGCACTCAATGCAAATGCTCCACCCCATGTGAAGGATGCCTTCCATGCAAAGGCTGCACTCAATGTAAACACTACACTCCATGCAAAGGCAGCACTCCGAGTGAAAGATGTACTCTGAGCAGAGGTTGCACTCCGAGCGAAGGTTGCAATCCATACGACGGTGCAGTCCATGCGAAAACTGCATTTCATGCAAAGGCTGCACTCCGTGCAAAGGCTGCATTCTGAGCCAAGGCTGCACTCTGTGCAAAGGCTGCAATCCTTGCGAACGCTGTGCTCTTTACAAAGGCTGCACTCCTTGCGAAGGCTGCACTCCGTGCGTAGGCTGCACGCCGTGCGATGGCTGCACTCCATGCGAAGGCTCCACTCCATGCAAAGGCTGCACTCCGTGCAATAGCAGCACTTCGTGCGAACGCAGCACTCCATGCGAAGGATTCACTGCATGCGAAGGCTGCACTCCGTGCGAAGGCAGCATTCCTTGCGAAGGCAGTAGTCTTTGCGAAGGCAGCACTCCTTGCGAAGGCTGCACACCTTGCGAAGGCTGCACTCCGTGTAAAGGCTGCACTCCGTACGATGACAGGACTCCGTGTGAAGGCTGCACTCCTTGCAAAGGCTGAGCCCCTTACGAAGGCTGCACACCTTTCGAAGGCTGCACTCCATGCGAAGGCTGCTCTCTTTGCGAAGGCTGCACTCTGTGGGAAGGCTGGACTCCGTGCGAAGGCTGCACTCCGTCGAAGGCTGCACTCTGTGCGAATGCTGCACTCCGTGCGAAGACCTGCATTGCCTGTGAAGGCTGCACTCCGTGCGAAGGCTGCTCTCTGTGCAAAGGCTGCACTCTGTGCGAAGGCTGCACTCCGTGAGAAGGCTGCAATCCTTGCGAAGGCTGCATTCCATGTGAAGGATGCACTCCGTGCGAAGGCTGCATTCCCTGCGAAGGCTGGAATCCGTGCAAAGGCATCACTCCTTGCGAAAGCAGCACTCCTTGCGATGGCAGCACTCTTTGTGAAGGCAGCACTCTTTACGAAGGCAGCACTCCTTAAGAATGCAACTCTCCTTGCGAAGGCAGCACTCCTTGCGAATCAGCACTCCTTGCGAAAGCAGCACTCCTTGCGAAGGCAACACTCCTTGCGAAGGCTGCATTCTGTGCGAAGGCTGCAGTCCTTGCGAAGGCTGAACTCTGTGCGAAGGCTGCAGTCCTTGCAAAGGCGGCAATCCGTGCAAAGACTGCACCCCATGCAAAGGCTGCACTCCTTGTGAAGGCAGCACTCCTTGTGAAGGCAGCACTCCTTTCAAAGGCAGCACTCCTGTCAAAGGCAGCACTCCATATGAAGGCAGCACTCCTAGCGAAGGCAGCACTCCTTGCGAATCAGCACTCCTTGCGAAAGCAGCACTCCTTGCGAAGGCAGTAGTCTTTGCGAAGGCTGCACTCCTTGCAAAGGCTGCACTCCTTGTAAAGGCTGCACTCCGTGTGATGACAGCACTTCGTGTGAAGGCAGCACTCCATGCGAAGGCTTCACTCCATGCAAACGCTGCACTCCTTGCGAAGGCAGCACTCCGAGCGAAGAACGCACTCCGAGCGAAGGTTGCACTCTGAGCGAAGGTTGCAATCCATACGAAGACTGGACTCCATGCGAAAACTGAATTTCATGTGAAGGCTGCATCCTGTGCAAAGGCTGCACCCTGTGCAAACGCTGCATTCTGTGCAAAGGCTGCACTCTGTGCAAAGGCTGCACTCCTTGCAAAGGCTGCGCCCCTTACGAAGGCTGCACTCCTTGCGAAGGCTGCACTCCGTGCGAAGCTTGCACTCTGTGCAAAGGCAGCACTCTGTGGAAAGGCTGCACTCCGTGCGAAGGCTGCACTCCGTGCTAAGGCTGCACTCCGTGCGAATGCTGCACTTCTTGCTCAGGCCTGCATTCCGTGCAAAGGCTGCACTCTGTGCGAAGGCTGCTCTCCATGTGAAGGCTGCACTCCATGCGAAGGCTGCACTCCGTGCGTAGGCTGCACTCCTTGCGAAGGTTGCACTCCGTGCGAAGGATGCACTCCGTGCGAAGCCTGCACTTCCTGCGAAGGCTGCAATTCGTGCAAAGGCAGCACTCCTTGCGAAGGCAGCACTCCTTGCGAAGGCAGCATTCTTTGCGAAGGCAGCACTCCTTGCGAAGGCAGCACTCATTGCGAATCAGCACTCCTTGCGTAAGCAGCACTCCTTGCGCAGGCAGCACTCCTTGCAAAGGCAACACTGTATGCGAAGGCAGCACTCCTTGCGAAGGCAGCACTCCTTGCGAAGGCAGCACTCCTTGCAAAGGCAGCACTCCTTGCGAATCAGCACTCCTTGCGAAAGCAGCACTCCTTGCAAAGGCAGTACTCTTTGCGAAGGCTGAACTCCCAGCGAAGGTTGCACTCTTTGCGAAGGCTGCACTCCTTGTAAAGGCTGCACTCCTTGCAAAGGGTTCGCCCCTTACCAAGGCTGCACTCCTTGTGAAGGCTGCACTCCTTGCGAAGGCAGCACTCTGTGCAAACGCTGCACACCATGCGAATGCTGAACTCTGAGCAAAGGTTGCACTGCGAGCGAAGGTTGCACTCGGTGTGAAGTGTGCGCTCCGTGCGAAGGCTGCACTCGGTGCGAAGGCTGCACTCTGTGCGAAGGCTGCACTCCAAATGAAGGCCACACTCCAAGTGAAGGCCTCACTCCGTGCGAAGGCAGCACTCTGTGCGAAGGCAGCACTCCTTGCGAAGGCT
The DNA here is from genome assembly GCF_023898315.1 of Schistocerca nitens. NCBI lineage: Eukaryota > Metazoa > Arthropoda > Insecta > Orthoptera > Acrididae > Schistocerca > Schistocerca nitens. Next base: position 626,528 of record NW_026045984.1, on the reverse strand, counting down.
GATCTGCGTGCGAAGGCTGCAGTCATTGCGAAGGCTGCAATCCGTGCAAAGGCTGCACTTGGTACGAAGGCTGTACTCCATGCGAAGGCTGCACTCTGTGCGAAGGCAGCACTCCGTGCGAAGGCTGCACTCCGTGCGAAGGGTCCACTCTATGCGAAGGCTGCACTCCATGCAAACACTGCACTCCATGCGAAGGCTGCATTCCGAGCGAGGGTTGCACTCTGTGCGAAGGTTGCACTCCGAGCGAAGGTTGCAATCCAAGCCAAGGCTGCACTCTGTGTGAAGGATGCACTCCGTGCGAAGGCTACACTCCGTGCGAAGGCTACACTCCGTGCGAAGGCTGCACTCCGTGCGAAGGGTCCACTCCATGCGAAGGCTGCCCGCCGTGCGGAGGCAACACTCCGTGCGAATGCAGCACTCCTCGCAAAGGCAGCACTCCTTGCGAAGGCAGCACTCCTTGCAAAGGCAACACTCCTTGCAAGGGCAGCACTCCTTGCGAAGGCAGCTCTTCTTGCGAAGGCAGCACTCCTTGCGAAGGCAGCACTCCTTGTGAAGCAGCACTCCTTGCGAAGGCAGCACTCCTTGTAAAGGCAGCACTCCTTTCGAATCAGCACTCCTTGCGAAAGCAGCACTCCTTGCGAAGGCAGCACTCCTTGCGAAGGCTGCACTCCTTGCGAAGGCTGCACTCCGTGCAATGGCTGCACTGAGTGCGATGGCTGCACTCCTTGTGAAGGCTGCACTCCATGTGAAGGCTGCACTCTGTGCAAAAGCAGGACTCCTAGCGAAGGCTGCACTCCATGCGATGGCTGCACGCCATGCAAAGGCTGCCCTCCATGCGAAGGCTGCACTCCGTGCGAAGGCTGCTCTCCGTGCGATGGCTGCACTCCGTGCGAAGGCTGCACTCCTTGCGAAGGCAGCACTCCTTGCGAAGGCAGCACTCCTTGCGAAGACAGCACTCCTTGCGAAGGCAGCACTCCTTGCGAAGGCAGCACTCCTTGCGAAGGCAGCACTCCTTAAGAAGGCAGCTCTCCTTGCGAAGGCAGCACTCCTTGCGAATCAGCACTCCTTGCGAAAACAACACTCCTTGCGAAGGCAGCACTCCTTGCGAAGGCTGTCTCCTTGCGCAGGCTGCACTCCTTGTGAAGGCTGCACTGCATGTGAAGGCTGCACTCCGTGCGATGGCAGCACTCCGTGCGAAGGCTGCACTCCATGCGAAGGGTGCACGCCGAGCAACTGCAGCACTTCGTGCGAAGGCAGCACTCAATGCGAAGGTTTCACTCCATGTGAAGGCTGCACTCCATGCAAATGCTCCACCCCATGTGAAGGATGCACTCCATGCAAAGGCTGCACTCTTTGCAAACGCTGCACTCCATGCGAAGGCAGCACTCCGAGCGAAGGATGCACTCCGAGCAAAGGTTGCACACCGAGCAGAGGTTGCACTCCGAGCGAGGGTTGCAATCCATACGAAGACTGCACTTCATGCGAAAACTGCATTTCATGCAAAGGCTGCACCCCGTGCAAAGGCTGCATTCTGAGCCAAGGCTGCTATCTGTGCAAAGGCTGCACTCCGTGCGAAGGCTGTGCTCCTTACAAAGGCTGCACTCCTTGCGAAGGCTGCACTCTGAACAAAGGCTGCACTCCGTGCGAAGGCTGCACTCCGTGAAAAGGTCTGCACTCCGTGCAATGGCTGCACACCTTGCGAAGGATGCACTCCGTGCGAAGGCTGCACTCCTTGCGAAGGCTGCACTCCAGGTGAAGGCCTCACTCCGTGCGACGGCAGCACTCTGTGCGAAGGCAGCACTCCTTGCGAAGGCTGCATTCTGTGCGAAGGCTGCATTCTGTGCGAAGGCTGCAGTCCTTGCGAAGGCTGATCTGTGTGCGAAGGCTGCAGTCATTGCGAAGGCTGCAATCCGTGCAAATGCTGCACTCGGTACGAAGGCTGTACTCCATGCGAAGGCTGCACTCTGTGCGAAGGCTGCACTCCGTGCATAATCTGCACTCCGTGCGAAGGCTGCACTCCGTGAGAGAATTGCACTCCGTGCGAAGGCAGCACTCCATGTGAAGATTTCACTCCATGCGAAAGCTGCACTCCATGCAAATGCTCCACCCCATGTGATGGATGCACTCCATGCAAAGGCTGCACTCCATGCAAACGCTGCACTCCATGCGAAGGCATCACTCTGAGCGAAGGATGCACTCCGAGCAAAGGTTGAACTCTGAGCAGAGGTTGCACTCCGAGCGAAGGTTGCAGTCCATAAGAAGACTGCACTCCATGCGAAAACTGCATTTCATGCAAAGGCTGCACCTCGTGCAAAGGCTGCAATCTGAGCATAGGCTGCTCTCTGTGCAAAGGCTGAACTCAGTGCGAAGGCTGTGCTCCTTTCAAAGGCTGCACTCCTTGCGAGGGCTGCACTCCGTGCGTAGGCTGCACGCCTTGCGATGGCTGCACGCCAAGCGAAGGCTGCACTCCATGCAAAGGCTGCACTCTGTGCAACAGCAGCACTTCGTGCGAAGGCAGCACTCCATGCGAAGGCTTCACTCCATGCGAAGGCTGCACTCCATGCAAACAATGCACTCCATGCGAAGGCTGCACTCCGAGCGAAGGTTGCACTCCGTGCGAAGGTTGCACTCCGAGCGAAGGTTGCACTCGAAGCCAAGGCTGCACTCTGTGTGAAGGATGCACTCCGTGCGAAGGCTGAACTCCGCGCGAAGGCTGCTCTCCGCACGAAGGCTGCACTCCGTGCGAAGGCTACACTCCGTGCGAAGGCTACACTCCGAGTGAAGGCTGCACTCTGTGCGAAGGGTCCACTCCATGCGAAGGCTTCACGCCGTGCGAAGGCAACACTCCGTGCGAATGCAGCACTCCTCGCGAATGCAGCACTCCTTGCGAAGGCAGCACTCCTTGCAAAGGCAACACTACTTGCAAGGGCAGCACTCCTTGCGAAGGCAGCTCTTCTTGCGAAGGCAGCACTCGTTGCGAAGGCAGCACTCCTTGCGAAGCAGCTCTCCTTGCGAAGGCAGCACTCCTTGCGAAGGCAGCACTCATTTCGAATCAGCACTCCTTGCGAAAGCAGCACTCCTTTCGAAGGCAGCACTCCTTGGGAAGGCTGCACTCCTTGCGAAGGCTGCACTCCGTGCAAAGACTGCACTGCGTACGATGGCTGCACTCCTTGCGACGGCTGCACTCCATGTGAAGGCTGCACTCTGTGCAACAGCAGGACTCCTAGCGAAGGCTGCACTCCATGCGATGGCTGCACGCCATGCAAAGGCTGCCCTCCATGAGAAGGCTGAACTCCGTGCGAAGGCTGCTCTCCATGCGAAGGCTGCACTCCGTGTGAAGGCTGCACTCCGTGCGAAGGCTGCACTCCTTGCGAAGGCAGCACTCCTTGCGAAGGCTGTCTCCTTGCGAAGGCCGCACTCCTTGTGAAGGCTGCACTGCATGTGAAGGCTGCACTCCGTGCGATGGCAGCACTCTGTGCGAAGGCTGCACTCCATGCGAAGGGTGCACGCCGTGCAACAGCAGCATTTCGTGCGAAGGCAGCACTCCATGCGAAGGTTTCACTAGATGCGAAGGCTGCACTCCATGCAAATGCTCCACCCCGTGTGAAGGATGCACTCCATGCAAAGGCTGCATTCTATGCAAACGCTGCACTCCATGCGAGGGCAGCACTCCGAGTGAAGGATGCACTCTGTACGAGGGCTGCACTCTGTGCGAAGGCAGCACTCCGTGCGAAAGCAGCACTCCATGCGGAGGCAGCACTCCGGGCGAAGGCAGCACTCCGTGCGAAGGCAGCACTCCGTGCGAAGGCAGCACTCCGTGCGAAGGCAGCACTCCGTGCGAAGGCAGCACTCCGTGCGAAGGCAGCACTCCGTGCGAAGGCAGCACTCCGTGCGATGGCAGCACTCTTTGCGAAGGCAGCACTCCTTCCGAAGGCAGCACTCCTTAAGAAGGCAGCTCTCCTTGCGAAGGCTGCTCTCCATGCGAAGGCTGCACTCCGTGCGAAGGCTGCACTCCGTTCGAAGGCTGCACTCCATGCGAAGGCTGTGCTCCTTACAAAGGCTGCACTCCTTGCGAAGGCTGCAATCCATGCAAAGGCTGCACTCCGTGCAATAGCAGCACTTCGTGCGAAGGCAGCACCCCATGCGAAGGATTCACTCCATGCGAAGGCTGCACTCCATGCAAAGGCTGCACTCCAGACGAAGGCTGCACTCCGAGTGAAGGTTGCACTCCGAGCGAAGGTTGCACTCCGAGTGAAGGTTGCACTCCGAGCCAAGGCTGCACTCTGTGTGAAGGATGCACTCCTTGCGAAGGCTGCACTCCTTGTAAAGGCTGCACTCCGTGCGATGACAGCACTCCATGCGAAGGCTGCACTCCATGCGAAGTGTGAACGCCGTCCAATAGCAGCACTTCGTGTGAAGGCAGCACTCCATGCGAAGGCTGCACTCCATGCAAACGCTGCACTCCATGCGAAGGCAGCACTCCGAGCGAAGAACGCACTCCGAGCAAAGGTTGCACTCCGAGCGAAGGTTGCACTCCGAGCGAAGGTTGCCCTCTGAGTGAAGGTTGCAATCCATACGAAGACTGCACTCCATGCGCTAACTGAATTTCATGCGAAGGCTGCACCCTGTGCAAAGGCTGCACCCTGTGCAAAGGCTGCATTCTGTGCAATGGCTACACTCTGTGCAAAGGCTGCACTCTGTGCGAAGGCTGCACTCCGTGAGAAGGCTGCACTCCTTGGGAAGGCTCCATTCCGTGCGAAGGATGCACTCCGTGCGAATTCTGCACTCCCTGCAAAGGCTGCAATCCGTGCAAAGGCAGCACTCCTTGCGAAGGCAGCACTCCTTGCAAAGGCAGCACTCCTTGCAAAGGCAGCACTCCTTGCGAAGGCAGCACTCCTTGCGAAGGGAGCACTCCTTGCGAAGGCAGCACTCCTTGCGAAGGCAGCACTCCTTAAGAAGGCAGCTCTCCTTGCGAATGCAGCACTCCTTGCGAATCAGCACTCCTTGCGAAAGCAGCACTCCTTGCGAAGGCAGCACTCCTTGCGAGGGCAGCACTCCTTGCGAAGGCTGTCTCCTAGCAAAGGCTGCACTCCTTGTCAAGGCTGCACTGCATGTGAAGGCTGCACTCCATGCAAATGCTCCACCCCATGTGACGGATGCCTTCCATGCAAAGGCTGCACTCAATGTAAACACTACACTCCATGCAAAGGCAGCACTCTGAGTGAAAGATGTACTCTGAGCAAAGGTTGCACACCGAGCAGAGGTTGCACTCCGAGCGAAGGTTGCAATCCATATGACGGTGCACTCCATGCGAAAACTGCATTTCATGCAAAGGCTGCACCCCGTGCAAAGGCTGCATTCTGAGCCAAGGCTGCACTCTGTGCAAAGGCTGCAATCCTTGCGAACGCTGTGCTCTTTACAAAGGCTGCACTCCTTGCGAAGGCTGCACTCCGTGCGTAGGCTGCACGCCGTGCGATGGCTGCACTCCATGCGAAGGCTCCACTCCATGCAAAGGCTGCACTCCGTGCAATAGCAGCACTTCATGCGAACGCAGCACTCCATGCGATGGATTCACTCCATGCGAAGGCTGCACACCGTGCGAAGGCAGCATTCCTTGCGAAGGCAGTAGTCTTTGCGAAGGCAGCACTCCTTGCGAAGGCTCCACTCCTTGCGAAGGCTGCACTCCTTGTGAAGGCTGCACTCTGTGCGAAGGCTGCACTCCATGCGATGGCTGCACTCCATGCGAAGGCTGCACTCCATGCGAAGGCTGCACTCCGTGCAACAGCAACACTCCGTGTGAAGCCTTCACTTAATGGGAAGGCTGTACTCCATGCAAATGCTCCACTCCATACGAAGACTGCAATCCTTGCGAAGGCTGCATTTCATGTGAAGGCTGCACTCCGTGCGAAGGCTGCACTCTGCGCGAAGGCTGCACTCCCTGCGAAGGATGCACTCCGCGCGAAGGCTGCACTCCCCGCGAAGGCTGCACTCCGTGCGAAGGCTGCACTCCGTGCGAAGGCTGCACTCCGTGTGAAGGCTCCACTCCGTGCGAAGGCAGCACTCCTTGCGAAGGCAGCACTCCTTGCGAAGGCAGCACTCCTTGCGAAGGCTGCACTACTTGTGAAGGCTGCACTCCATGTCATGGCTGCACTCCATGTGAAGGCTGCACTCAATGCGAAGGCTGCACTCTGTGCAACAGCAGCACTCCGTGCGTAGGCTTCACTCCATGGGAAGGCTGAACTCCATGCAAATGCTCCACTCCATACGATGACTGCACTCCTTGAGAAGGCTGCATTTCATGTGAAGGCTGCACTCCGTGCGAAGGATGCACTCCGTGCGAAGGCTGCACTACTTGCAAAGGCAGCACTCCTTAAGAAGGCAGCTCTCCTTATGAAGGCAGCACTCCTTGCGAATCAGCACTCCTTGCGAAAGCAGCTCTCCTTGCGAAGGCAGCACTCCTTGCGAAGGCTGCCTCCTTGCGAAGGCTGCACTCCTTGCGAAGGCTGCACTCTGTGCAAAGCTGCACTCCGTGCGATGGCTGCACTCACCGCGAAGGCTGCACTCCATGCGAATGTTGCACTCCGTGCAACAGCAGTACTTCGTGTGAAGGCAGCACTCCATGTGAAGGCTTCACTCCATCCAAAGGCTGCACTCCATGCGATGGCTGCACTCCATGCGAAGTCTGCACTCCACGCGAAGTCTGCACTCCATGCGAAGGCTACACTCCGTGCAACAGCAGCACTCCTTGCGAAGGCAGCACTCCTTGCGAAGGCAGCACTCCTTGCGAAGGCAGCACTCCGTGCAAACGCTGCACTCCATGCGAAGGCTGCACTCCGAGCAAAGGTTGCACTCCGTGCAAAGGTTGCACTCGGTGTGAAGGCTGCGCTCCGTGCGAAGGCTGCACTCGGTGCGAAGGCTGCACTCTGTGCGAAGGCTGCACTCTGTGCGAAGGCTGCACTCCGTGCGAAGGCCTCACTCCGTGCGACGGCAGAACCCCATGCGAAGGCAGCACCCCATGCAAAGGCAGCACTCCTTGCGAAGGCTGAACTCTGTGCGAAGGCTGCAGTCCTTGCGAAGGCTGCAATCCGTGCAAAGGCTGCACTCCGTGCGAAGGCTGCATTCCGTGCGAAGGCTGCACTCCGTGCGAAGGCTGCACTCCGTGCGAAGGTTGCACTCCGTGCGAAGGCAATACTCCATGCGAAAGCAGCACTCGTTGCGAAGGCAGCACTCCTTGCGCAGGCAGCACTCCTTGCGAAGGCAGCACTCCTTGTGAAGGCAGCACTCCTTGCGAAGGCAGCACTCCTTGCAAAGGCAGCACTCCATGCGAAGGCAGCACTCCTTGCGAAGGCAGCACTCCTTGCGAATCAGCACTCCTTGCGATGGCAGCACTCCTTGCGAAAGCAGTAGTCTTTGCAAAGGCTGCACTCCTTGCGAAGGCTGAACTCCTTGCGAAGGCTGCACTGTTTGTGAAGGATGCACTCCGTGCGATGGCAGCACTCCGTGCGAAAGCTGCACTCCATGCGATGGGTGCACGCCGTGCAACAGCAGCACTTCGTGCGAAAGCAGCACTCCATGCGAAGGTTTCACTCCATGCGAAGGCTGCACTCCATGCAAATGCTCCACCCCATGTGAAGGATGCACTCCATGCAAAGGCTGCACTCCATGAAAACGCTGCACTCCATGCGAAGCCAGCACTCCAAGCGAAGGATGCACTCCGAGCAAAGGTTGAACTCCGAGCAGAGGTTGCAATCCGTAAGAAGACTGCACACAATGCGAAAACTGCATTTCATGCAAAGGCTGCATTCTGAGCAAAGGCTGCACTCTGTGCAAAGGCTGCACTCCGTGTGAAGGCTGTGCTCCTTACAAAGGCTGCACTCCTTGCGAAGGCTGCACTCCGTGCGTATGCTGCACGCCGTGCGATGGCTGCACTCCATGCGAAGGCTGCACTCCATGCAAAGGTTGCACTCCGTGCAACAGCAACACTTCGTGGGAAGGCAGCACTCCATGCGAAGGCTTCACTCCATGCGAAGGCTGCACTCCATGCAAACACTGCACTCCATGCGAAGGCTGCACTCCGAGTGAAGGCTGCACTCCGAGTGAAGGTTGCACTCCGAGCGAAGGTTCCACTCCGAGCGAAGGTTACACTCCGAACCAAGGCTGCACTCTGTGTGAAGGATGCACTCGGTGCGAAGGCTTCACTCCGCGCCAAGGCTGTTCTCCGCGCGAAGGCTGCACTCCGTGCGAAGGCTGCCCTCCGTGCGAAGGCTGCACTCCATGCGATGGCTCCACTCTGTGCGAAGGATGCACTCCGTGCGAAGGCAACACTCCGTGCAAAGGCAGCAGTCCTCGAGAAGGCAGCACTCCTTGCGAAGGCAGCACTCCTTACAAAGGCAACACTCCTTGCAAGGGCAGCACTCCTATCGAAGGCAGCTCTCCTTGCGTAGGCAGCACTCCTTGCGAAGGCAGCACTCATTGCGAATCAACTCTCCTTGCGAAAGCAGCACTCCTTGCGAAGGCAGCACTCCTTGCGAAGGCTGCACTCCTTGTGAAGGCTGCACTCCTTGCGAAGGGTGCACTCCGTGTAAAGGCTGCACTCCGTGCGATGACAGCACTCCGTGTGAAGGCTGCACTCCATGCGAAGGGTGCACGCCGTGCAAAAGCAGCACTTCGTGTGAGGGCAGCACTCCATGCAAAGGCTGCACTCCATTCAAACGCTGCACTCCATGCGTAGGCAGCACTCCGGGCGAAGGATGCACTCCGAGCAAAGGTTGCACTCCGAGGAAAGGTTGCACTCCGAGCGCAGGTTGCAATCCATACGAAGACTGCACTCCATGTGAAAACTGAATTTCATGCGAAGGCTGCACCCCGTGCAAAGGCTGCACCCTGTGCAAAGGCTGCATTCTGTGCAAACGCTGCACTCCATGCGAAGGCTGCACTCCATGTGAATGCTGCACTCCGTGGAAAGGCCTGCATTCCATGCAAAGGCTGCACTCCGTGCGAAGGCAGCACTCTTTGCGAAGGCAGCACTCCTTGCGAAGGCAGCACTCCTTAAGAAGGCAGCTCTCCTTGCGAAGGCAGCACTCCTTGCGAATCAGCACTCAATGCGAAATCTGCACTCCATGCGAAGGCTGCACTCCGTGCAACAGCAGCAGTCCTTGCGAAGCAGCACTCCTTGTGAAGGCAGCACCCCTTGCGAAGTGATCACTCCGTGCAAATGCTACACTCCATGCGAAGGCAGCACTCTGAGCAAAGGTTGCACACCGAACGAAGGTTGCACTCGGTGCGAGGGCTGCACTCCATGCGAAGGCTGCACTCCGTGCGAAGGCAGCACTCCTTGCGAAGACTGCTTTCTGTGTGAAGGCTGCAGTCCTTGCAAAGGCTGAACTATGTGCGAAGGCTGCAGTCCTTGCAAAGGCTGCAATCCGTGCAAAGGTTGCACTCCGTGCGAAGGCTGCACTCCGTGCGAAGGGTGCACTCCGTGCGAAGGCTGCACTCGTTGCGAAGGCAGCACTCCTTGTGCAGGCAGCACTCCTTGCGAAGGCAGCACTCCTTGTGATGGCAGCACTCCTTGCGAAGGCAGCACTACTTGCAAAGGCAGCACTCCATGCGAAGGCAGCACCCCTTGCGAAGGCAGCACTCCTTGCGAACCAGCACTCCTCTTGAAGGCGGCACTCCTTGCAAAGGCAGTAGTCTTTGCGAAGGCTGCACTCCTTGCGAAGGCTGCAATCCTTGCGATGGCTACACTGCGTGTGAAGGCTGCGTTCCGTGTGATGGCAGCACTCCGTTTGAAGGCTGCACTCCATGCGAAGGTTTCACTCCATGCGAAGGCTACACTCCATGCAAATGTTCCACCCCATGTGAAGGATGCACTCCTTGCGAAGGCTGCCTCCTTGCGAAGGCTGCACTCCTTGCGAAGGCTGCACACCGAGCGAAGGTTGCACTCCGAGCGAAGGTTGCACTCTGAGTTAAGGTTGCACTCCAAGATAAGGCCGCACTCTGTGTGAAAGATGTACTCCATGCGAAGGCTGCACTCCGTGCGAAGGCTGCACTCTGTGCGAAGGCCTGAACTCCGTGCGAAGGCAGCACTCCTCGCAAGGGAAGCAATCTTTGCGAAGGCAGCACTCCTTGCGAAGGCAGCTCTCATTGCGAAGGCAGCACTCCTAGCGAAGCAGCTCTCCTTGCGATGGCAGCACTCCTTGCAAAGGCAGCACTCCTTGCGAATCAGCACTACTTGCGAAAGCAGCACTGCTTGCGAAGGCAGCACTCCTTGCGAAGGCTGCACTCCTTGCGAAGGCTGCAATCCGTGCAAAGGCTGTACTGCGTGCGATGGCGGCACTCCTTGCGAAGGCTTCACTCCATGTGAAGGCTGCACACCATGCAAACGCTGCACTCCATGCGAAGGCTGCACACCGAGCGAAGGTTGCACTCCGAGCGAAGGTTGCACTCCGAGTGAAGGTTGCACTCCAAGATAAGGCCGCACTCTGTGTGAAGGCTGCCCTCCATGCGAAGGCTGCACTCCGTGCGAAGGCTGCACTCCTTGCGAAGGCATTCCGTGTGAAGAATGCACTCCGTGCGAATTCTGCACTCCCTGCGAAGGCTGCAATCTGTGCAAAGGCAGCACTCCTTGCGAAGGCAGCACTCCTTGCGAAGGCAGCACTCCTTGCGAAGGCAGCATTCCTTGCGAAGGCAGCACTCCTTAAGAAGGCAGCTCTCCTTGCGAAAGCAGCACTCCTTGCGATTCAGAACTCCTTGCGAAAGCAGCACTCCTTGCGAAGGCAGCACTCCTTGCGAAGGCTGCCTCCTTGCGAAGGCTGCACTCCTTGCGAAGGCTGCACTCCGTGCAAAGGCTGCACTCCTTGCGAAGGCTGCATTCCGTGCAAAGGATGCACTCCGTGCGAATTCTGCACTCCCTGCGGAGGCTGCAATCCGTGCAAAGGCAGCACTCCTTGCGAAGGCAGCACTCCTTGCGAAGACAGCACTCCTTGCGAAGGCAGCATTCCTTGCGAAGGCAGCACTCCTTAAGAAGGCAGCTCTCCTTGCGAAAGCAGCACTCCTTGATATTCAGAACTCCTTGCGAAAGCAGCACTCCTTGCGAAGCAGCACTCCTTGCGAAGGCTGCCTCCTTGCGAAGGCTGCACTCCTTGCGAAGGCTGCACTCCTTGCGAAGGCTGCACTCCGTGCAAAGGCTGCACTCCATGCGATGGCTACACTCATTGCGAATGCTGCAATCCATGCGAATGTTGCACACCGTGCAACAGCAGCACTCCTTGCGAAGGCAGCACTCCTTGCGAAGGCAGCACTCCTTGCGAATCAGTACTCCTTGCGAAAGCAGCACTCCTTGCGAAGGCAGCTCTCCTTCCGAAGGCTGCCTCCTTGCGAAGGCTGCACTCCTTGCGAAGGCTGCACTCCTTGTGAAGACTGCACTCCATGCAAAGGTTGCACTCCGTGCAACAGCAGCACTTCGTGTGAAGCAGCACTCCATGTGAAGGCTTCACTCCATCCAAAGGCTGCACTCCATGCGATGCCTGCACTCCATGTGAGGTCTGCACTCCATGCGAAGGCTGCACTCCGTGCAACAGCAGCACTCCTTGCAAAGGCAGCACTCCTTGCGAAGGCAGCACTCCTTGCAAAGGCATCACTCTGTGCAAATGCTGCACTCCATGCGACGGCTGCACTCTGAGCAAAGGTTGCACACCGAGCGAAGGTTGCACTCGGTGAGAAGGCTGTGCTCCGTGCGAAGGCTGCACTCGTTGCGAAGGCTGCACTCTGGGCGAAGGCTGCACTCCGTGCGAAGGACTCACTCCGTGCGACAGCAGCACTCCGTGCGAAGGCTGCACTCCTTGCGAAGGCTGTATTCTGTGAGAAGGCTGCAGTCCTTGCGAAGGCTGTACTCTGTGCGGAGGCTGCAGTCCTTGTGAAGGATGCAATCCGTGCATAGGCTGCACTCCGTGCGAAGGATGCACTCCATGCGAAGGCAGCACTCCGTGTGAAGGCAGCACTCGTTGCGAAGGCAGCACTCCTTGCGCAGGCAGCACACCTTGGGAAGTGAACACTCCTTGTGAAGGCAGCACTCAGTGCGTAGGCTGCACGCCGTGCGATGGCAGCACTCCATGCGACGGCTGCACTCCATGCAAAGGCTGCACTCCGTGCAACAACAGCACTTCGTGCCAAGGCAGCACTCCATGCGAAGGCTTCACTCCATGCGGAGGCTGCACTCCATGCAAACGCAGCACTCCATGCGAAGGCTGCACTCGGAGAGAAGGTTCCACTCCGAGCAAATGTTGCATTCCGAGCGAAGGTTGCACTCCAAGCCAAGGCTGCACCCTGTGTGAAGGATGCACGCTGTGCGAAGGCTGCAATCTGTGCGAAGGCCTCACTCCGTGCGACAGCAGCACTCCGTGCGAAGGCTGCACTCCTTGCGAAGGCTGTATTCTGTGCGAAGGCTGCAGTCCTTGCGAAGGCTGAACTCTGTGCGGAGGCTGCAGTCCTTGTGAAGGCGGCAATCCGTGCATAGGCTGCACTCCGTGCGAAGGCTGCACTCCGTGCGAAGGCTGCACTTCGTGTGAAGGCTGCACTTCGTGCGAAGGCAACACTCCTTGCGAAGGCAGCACTCCTCTCGAAGGCAGCACTCCTAGCGAAGGCAGCACTCCTTGCAAAGGCAACACTCCTTGCAAGGGCAACACTCCTTGCAAGGGCAGCACTCCTTGTGCAGGCAGCTCTCCTTGCGGAGGCAGCAGTCCTTGCGAAGGCAGCACTCCCTGCCAATCAGCACTTCTTGCGAAAGCTGCACTCCTTGCGAAGGCAGTACTCTTTGCGAAGGCTGCACTCGTTGCGAAGGCTGCACTCTGAGCGAAGGTTGCACTCGGTGTGAAGGCTGAGCTCCGTGCGATGGCTGCACTCCATGCGAAGGATGCACTCCATGCAAAGGCTTCACTCTGTGCAACAGCAGCACTCCATGTGAATGCTTAACTCTATGCGAAGGCTGCACTCCATGCAAACGCTGCACTCAATGCGAAGGCTGCACTCCGAGCGAAGGTTGCACTCCGAGCGAAGGTTGCACTCCGAGCCAAGGCTGCACTCTGTTTGAAGGATGCACTCCGTGCGAAGGCTGAACTCCGCGCGAAGTCTGCTCTCCGCGCGAAGGCTACACTCCGTGCAAAGGCTACACTCCGAGCGAAGGCAACACTCCGTGCGAATGCAGCACTCCTCGCGAAGGCTGCACTCCTTGCGAAGGCAGCACTCCTTGCAAAGGCAATCCTCCTTGCAAGGGCAGCACTCCTTGTGAAGGCAGCTCTCCTTGCGAAGGCAGCACTCCTTGCGAAGGCAGCACTCGTTGCGAATCAGCAGTCCTTGCGAAGGCAGCACTCCTTGCGATGGCAGTAGTCTTTGCGAAGGCTGCACACCTTGCGAAGGCTGCACTCCGTGTAAAGGCTGCACTCCGTACGATGACAGCACTCCATGCGAAGGCTTCACTCCATGCAAAGGCTGCACTCCATGCAAATGTTCCACTCCATGTGAAGGATGCACTCCATACAAAGGCTGCACTCCATGCAAACGCTGCACTCCATGCGTAGGCAGCACTCCGAGCGAAGGCAGCACTCTGAGCGAAGGTTGCACTCTGAGCGAGGGTTAAAATCCATACGAAGACTGCACTCCATGAGAAAACTGAATTTCATGCGAAGGCTACACCCCGTGCAAAGGCTGGAACCTGTGGAAAGGCTGCATTCTGTGCAAAGGCTGCACTCTGTGCAAAGGCTGCACTCCATGCAACGGCTGCGCCCCTTACGAAGGCTGCACACCTTTCGAAGGCTGCACTCCGTGCGAAAGCTGCACTCTGTGCGAATGCTGCACTCCGTGCGAAGGCCTGCATTCCCTGCGAAGGCTGCACACCGTGCGAAGGCTGCTCTCTGTACGAAGATTGCACTCTGTGCAAAGGCTGCACTCCGTGCGAAGGCTGAACTCCCTGCGAAGGCTGCAATCCGTGCAAAGGCTGCACCCCATGCAAAGGCTGCACTCCGTGCGAAGGCTGCATTCCGTGAAAAGGCTGCACTCCTTGCGAAGGCAGCACTCCTTGTGAAGGCAGCACTCCTTGCGAAGGCAGCACTCCTTTCAAAGGCAGCACTCCATGCGAAGGCAGCACTCCTTGCGAAGGCAGCACTCCTTGCGAATCAGCACCCCTTGCGAAGGCAGCACTCCTTCCGAAGGCATTATCCTTTGCGAAGGCTGCACTCCTTGCGAAGGCTGCACTCCTTGCGAAGGCTGCACTGTGTGTGAAGGCTGCACTCCGTGCGATGGCAGCACTCCGTGCGAAGGCTGCACTCCATTTAAAGGGTGCATGCCGTGCACCACCAGCACTTCGTGCGAAGGCAGCACTCCGTGCGAAGGCTGCTCTCCGCGCGAAGGCTGCACTCTGTGCAAAGGCTGCACTCCGTTCTTTCGGCTGCACTCCGTGCGAAGGCTGTGCTCCTTACAATGGCTGCACTCCTTGCGAAGGCTGCATTCCATCCAAAGGCTGCACTCCGTGTAATAGCAGCACTTCGTGCGAGGGCAGCACTCCATGCGAAGGATTCACCCCAGGCGAATGCTGCACTCCATGCAAAGGCTGCACTACATGCGAAGGCTGCACTCCGAGCGAAGGTTGCACTCCGAGCGAAGGTTGCACTCCGAGCGAAGGTTTCACTCCGAGCCAAGGCTGCCCTCTGTGTGAAGTATGCACTCCGTGCGAAGGCTGCACTCCGCGCGAAGGCTGCTCTCCGCGCGAAGGCTGCACTCCGTGCGAAGGCTGCACTCCATTCGAAGGCTGCACTCCGTGCGAATGCTCCACTCCGTGCGAAGGCTGCACTCCGTGCGAAGGCAACACTCCGTGCGAAGGCAGCACTCCTCGCGAAGGCAGCACTCCTTGTGAAGACAGCACTCCTTGCAAAGGCAGCACTCCTTGCAAAGGCAGAACTGCATGCGAAATCAGCACTCCTTGCAAAGGCAGCACTCCTTGCAAGGCATCACTCCATGCAAACGCTGCACTCCAAGCGAAGGCAGCACTCCGAGTGAAGAACGCACTCCGAGCAATGGTTACACTCCGAGTGAAGATTGCACTCCAAGCAAAGGTTGCACTCTGAGTGAAGGTTGCACTCCGTGCGATGGCTACACTCATTGCGAAGGCTGCACTCCATGCGAAGGTTGTACTCCGTGCAACAGCAGCACTCCTTGCGAAAGCAGCACTCCTCGCGAAGGCAGCACTCCTTGCGAATCAGCACTCCTTGCGAAAGCAGGACTCCTTGCGAAGGCAGTACTCCTTGCGAAGGCTGCCTCCTTGCGAAAGCAGCACTCCTTGCGAAGGCAGCACTCCTTGCGAATCAGCACTCCTTGCGATAGCAGGACTCCTTGTGAAGGCAGTACTCCATGTGAAGGCTTCACTCCATCCAAAGGCTGCACTCCATGCGATGCCTGCACTCCATGCGGGGTCTGCACTCCATGCGAAGGCTGCACTCCATGCGAAGGCTGCACTCCGTGCAACAGCAGCACTCCTTGCGAAGGCAGCACTCCTTGCGAAGGCAGCACTCCTTGCGAAGGCATCACTCCGTGCAAATGCTGCACTCCATGCGAAGGCTGCACTCCGTGCGAAGGCTGCACTCCGTGCGAAGGCTGCACTTCGTGCGAAGGCAGCACTCCGTGTGAAGGCAGCACTCATTGCGAAGGCAGTACTCCTTGCGCAGCAGCACTCCTTGTGAAGGCAGCACTCCTTGCGAAGGCAGCACTCCTTGTGAAGGCAGCACTCGTTGCAAAGGCAGCACTCCCTGCGAAGGCAGCACTCCTTGCGAAGGCAGCACACCTTGCGAATCAGCACTCCTTGCGAATCAGCACTGCTTGCGAAGGCAGCACTCCTTGCAAAGGCAGTAGTCTTTGCGGAGGCTGCACTCCTTGCGAAGGCTACACTCCTTGAGAAGGCTGCACTGCATGTGAAGGCTGCATTCCGTGCGATGGCAGCACTCCATGCGAAGGGTGCACGCCGTGCAACAGCAGCACTTCATGCGAAGGCAGCACTCCATGCGAAGGTTTCACTCCATGCGAAAGCTGCACTCCATGCAAATGCTCCACCCCATGTGAAGGATGCACTCCATGCAAAGGCTGCACTCCATGCAAACGCTGGACTCCATGCGAAGGCAGCACTCCTTGCGCAGCAGCACTCCTTGCGAAGGCAGCACTCCTTGCGAAGGCAGCACTCCTTGTGAAGGCAGCACTCGTTGCAAAGGCAGCACTCCCTGCGAAGGCAGCACTCCTTGCGAAGGCAGCACATCTTGCGAATCAGCACTCCTTGCGAATCAGCACTGCTTGCGAAGGCAGCACTCCTTGCAAAGGCAGTAGTCTTTGCGGAGGCTGCAATCCTTGCGAAGGCTACACTCCTTGCGAAGGCTGCACTGCATGTGAAGGCTGCATTCCGTGCGATGGCAGCACTCCATGCGAAGGGTGCACGCCGTGCAACAGCAGCACTTCGTGCGAAGGCAGCACTCCATGCGAAGGTTTCACTCCATGCGAAAGCTGCACTCCATGCAAATGCTCCACCCCATGTGAAGGATGCACTCCATGCAAAGGCTGCACTCCATGCAAACGCTGGACTCCATGCGAAGGCAGCACTCCGAGCGAAGGATGCACTCTGAGCAAAGGTTGCACTCCGAGCAGAAGTTGCACTCCAAGCGAAGTTTGCAATCCATACGAAGACTGCACTCCATGCAAAACTGCATTTCATGCAAAGGCTGCACCCCGTGCAAAGGCTGCAATCTGAGCAAAGGCTGCACTCTGTGCAAAGGCTGCACTCCGTGCGAAGGTTGTGCTCCTTTCAAAGGCTGCACTCCTTACGAGGGCTGCACTCCGTGCGTAGGCTGCACGCCGTGCGATGGCTGCATTCCATGCGAAGGCTGCACTCCATGCAAAGGCTGCACTCCGTGCAACAGCAGCACTTCGTAAGAAGGCAGCACTCCATGCGAAGGCTTCACTCCATGCGAAGGCTGCACTCCATGCAAACGCTGCACTCCATGCGAAGGCTGCATTGCGAGCGAAGGTTGCACTCCGAGCGAAGGTTGCACTCCGAGCCAAGGCTGCACTCTGTGTGAAGGATCCACTCCGTTCGAAGGCTGAACTCCGCGCAAAGGCTGTTCTCCGTGCGAAGGCAGCTCTCCGTGCGAAGGCTGCACTCCGTGCGAAGGCATCACTCCGTGCGAATGCAGCACTCCTTGCAAAGGTAACACTCCTTGCAAGGGCAGCACTCCTTGCGAAGGCAGCTCTCCTTGCGAAGGCAGCACTCCTCGCCAAGGCAGCACTCATTGCGAATCAGCACTCCTTGCGAAGGCAGCACTCCTTGCGAAGGCAGTACTCTTTGCGAAGGCTGCACTCCTTGCGAAGGCTGCATTCCATGCGAAGGATGCACTCCGTGCGAAGGCTGCTCTCTGTGCGAAGGCTGCACTCTGTGCGAAGGCTGCACCCCGTGCGAAGGCTGCACTCCATGCGAAGGGTGCACGCCGTCCAACAGCAGCACTTCGTGTGAAGCCATCACTCCATGTGAAGGCTTCACTCCATGCGAAGGCTGCACTCCATGCAAATGTTCCACTCCATGTGAAGGATGCACTCCATGCAAAGGCTGCACTCCATGCAAACGCTGCACTCCATGCGAAGGCAGCACTCCGAGCTAAGGCAGCATTCCAAGCGAAGGTTGCACTCTGGGCGAAGGTTAGAATCCATACGAAGACTGCACTCCATGAGAAAACTGAATTTCATGCGAAGGCTGCACCCCGTGCAAAGGCTGCAACCTGTGCAAAGGCTGCATTCTGTCCAAAGGCCGCACTCGGTGCAAAGGCTGCACTCCATGCAAAGGCTGCACGCCGAGTGAAGGCTGCTCTCTGTGCGAAGGCTGCACTCTGTGCGAAGGCTGCACCCCGTGCGAAGGCTGCACTCCTTGCGAAGGCTGCATTCCATGCGAAGGATGCACTCCATGCGAAGGCTGCACTGCCTGATAAGGCTGGAATCCGTGCAAAGGCAGCACTCCTTGCGAAGGCAGCACTCCTTGCGAAGGCAGCACTCCTTGCGATGGCAGCACTCTTTGCGAAGGCAGCATTCCTTACGAAGGCAGCACTCCTTAAGGCAGCTCTCCTTGCGAAGGCTACTCTCCATGCGAAGGCTGCACTCCGTGTGAAGGCTGCACTCCGTTCGAAGGCTGCACTCCATGCGAAGGCTGTGCTCCTTTCAAAGACTGCACTCCTTGCGAAGGCTGCAATCCATGCAAAGGCTGCACTCCGTGCAATAGCAGCACTTCGTGCGAAGGCAGCACTCCAAGCGAAGGATTTACTCCATGCGAAGGCTGCACTCCATGCAAAGGCTGCACTCCATGCGAAAAACGCACTCCGAGCAAAGGTTGCACTCGGAGCGAAGGTTGCACTCCGAGCGAAGGTTGCCCTCTGAGCGAAGGTTGCAATCCATACGAAGACTGCACTCCATGCGATAACTGAATTTAATGCGAAGGCTGCACCCTGTGCAAAGGCTGCACACTGTGCAAAGGCTGCATTCTGTGCAAAGGCTGCACTCTGTGCAAATGCTGCACTCCTTGCAAAGGCTGCGCCCCTTACGAAGGCTGCACTCCTTGCGAAGGCTGCACTCCGTGCGAAGGCTGAACTTCTTGCGAAGGCTGCATTCCGTGCGAAGGATGCACTCCGTGCGAATTCCGCACTCCCTGCAAAGGCTGCAATCCGTGCAAAGGCAGCACTCCTTGCGAAGGCAGCACTCCTTGCGAAGGCAGCACTCCTTGCGAAGGCAGCACTCCTTGCGAAGGCAGCACTCCTTGCGAAGGCAGCACTCCTTAAGAAAGCAGCTCTCCTTGCGAATGCAGCACTCCTTGCGAATCAGCACTCCTTGCGAAAGCAGCACTCCTTGCGAGGGCAGCACTCCTTGCGAAGGCTGCCTCCTAGCAAAGGCTCCACTCCTTGTGAAGGCTGCACTGCATGTGAAGGCTGCACTCAATGCAAATGCTCCACCCCATGTGAAGGATGCACTCCATGCAAAGGCTGCACTCAATGCAAACGCTACACTCCATGCAAAGGCAGCAATCCGAGCGAAGGATGCACTCTGAGCAAAGGTTGCACACCGAGCAGAGGTTGCACTCCGAGTGAAGGTTGCAATCCATACGAAGACTGCACTCCATGCAAAAACTGCATTTCATGCAAAGGCTGCACCCCGTGCAAAGGCTGCATTCTGAGCCAAGGCTGCACTCTGTGCAAAGGCTGCACTCCGTGCGAAGGCTGTGCTCTTTAAAAAGGCTGCACTCCTTGCGAAGGCTGCACTCCGTGCGTAGGCTGCACGCCGTGTGATGGCTGCACTCCATGCGAAAGCTGCACTCCATGCAAAGGCTGCACTCCGTGCAATAGCAGCACTTCGTGCAAACGCAGCACTCCATGGGAAGGATTCACTCCATGCGAAGGCTGCACTCCGTGCGAAGGCAACACTCAGTGCGAATGCAGCACTCCTTGCGAAGGCAGCACTCCTTGTTAAGGCAATACTCCTTGCGAAGGCAGTAGTCTTTGCGAAGGCAGCACTCCTTGCGAAGGCTGCACACCTTGCGAAGGCTGCACTCCGTGTAAAGGCTGCACTCCGTACGATGACAGGACTCCGTGTGAAGGCTGCACTCCTTGCAAAGGCTGCGCCCCTTACGAAGGCTGCACACCTTTCGAAGGCCGCAGTCCATGCGAAGGCTGCTCTCTTTGCCAAGGCTGCACTCTATGGGACGGCTGGACTCCGTGCGAAGGCTGCACTCCGTCGAAGGCTGCACTCTGTGTGAATGCTGCACTCTGTGCGAAGGCCTGCATTCCCTGCGAAGGCTGCACTCCGTGCGAAGGCTGCTCTCTGTGCGAAGGCTGCACTCTATGGGAAGGCTGCACTCCGTGCGTAGGCTGCACGCCGTGTGATGGCTTCACTCCATCCAAAGGCTGCACTCCATGCGATGGCTGCACTCCATGCGAAGTCTGCACTCCAAGCTAAGGCTGCACTCCATGCAATAGCAGCACTCCTTGCAAAGGCAGCACTCCTCTGAAAGCAGCACCCCTTGCGAAGGCATCACCCCGTGCAAACGCTGCACTCCGTGCGAAGGCTGTGGTCCTTTCAAAGGCTGCACTCCTTGCAAAGTCTGCACTCCGTGCGTAGGGTGCACGCCGTGCGATGGCTGCAATCCATGCGAAGGCTGCACTCCATGCGAAGGCTACACTTCGAGCGAAGGTTGCACTCCGAGCAAAGGTTGCACTCCGAGCGAAGTTTGCACTCAGAGCCAAGGCTGCACTCTGTGTGAAGGATGCACTCTGTGCGAAGGCTGCACTCCGCGCAAAGGCTGCTCTCCGCACGAAGGTTGCACTCTGTGCGAAGGCACCACTCCGTCCGAAGGCTGCACTCCGTGCAAAGGTAACACTCCTTGCGAAGGCAGCTCTCCTCGCGAGGGCAGCACTCCTTGCGAAGGCAGCACTCCTTGCGAAGGCAACACTCCTTGCAAGGGCAGCACTCCTTTCGAAGGCAGCTCTCCTTGCGAAGGCAGCACTCCTTGCGAAGGCAGCACTCATTGCGAATCAGCACTCCTTGCGAAAGCAGCACTCCTCGCGAAGGCAGCAGTCCTTGCGAAGGCTGCAATCTGTGCAAAGGCTGCACTCCGTGTGATGGCTGCACTCTGTGCGAAGGCTGCACACTGTGCGAAGACTGCACTCCGTGCGAAGGCAGCACTCCTTGCGAAGGCAGCACTCCTTGCGAAGGCCACACTCCTTGCAAGGGCAGCACTCCTTGCGAAGGCAGCTCTCTTTGCGAAGGCAGCACTCCTTGCGACGGCAGCACTCATTGCGAAACAGCACTCCTTGCGAAAGCAGCACTCCTCACGAAGGCAGCACTCCTTGCGAAGGCAGCACTCCTTCAAAGGCAACACTCCTTGCGAAGGCAGCACTCCTTGCGAATCAGCACTCCTTCCGAAAGCAGCACTCCTTGCAAAGGCAGTACTCTTTGCGAAGGCTGCACTCCTTGCGAAGGCTGCACTCCTTGTAAAGGCTGCACTCCATGCGATGACAGCACTCTGTGCGAAGGCTGCACTCCATGCGAATGGTGCACGCCGTCCAATAGCAGCACTTCATGTGAAGGCAGCACTCCATTCGAAGGCTTCACTCCATGCGAAGATTGCACTCCATGCAAATGCTCGACTCCATGTGTAGGATGCACTCCATGCAAAAGCTGCACTCCATGCAAACGCTGCAGTCCATGCGAAGGGAGCACTCCGAGCGAAGGATGGAGTCCGAGCAAAGGTTGCACTCCGAGCAAAGGTTGCACTCCGAGCGAAGGCTGCACTTTGTGCGAAGACTGCAATCCGTGCAAAGGCAGCACTCATTGTGAAGGCAGCACTCCTTGCGAAGGCAGCACTCCTTGCGAAGGCAGCACTCTTTACGAAGGCAGCACTCCTTGCGAAGGCAGCACTCCTTAAGAGGGCAGCTCTCCTTGCGAAGGGAGCACTCCTTGCGAATCAGCACTCCTTGCGAAAGCAGAATTCCTTGCGAAGGCAGCACTCCTTGCGAAGGCTCCCTCCTTGCGAAGGCTGCACTCCTTGCGAAGGCTGCACTCCGTGCAAAGGCTGCACTCCGTGCGATGGATGCACTCATTGCGAAGGCTGCACTCCATGCGAAGGTTGCACTCCGTGCAACAGCAGCACTTCGTGTGAAGGCAGCACTCCATGTGAAGGCTTCACTCCATTCAAAGGCTGCACTCCATGCGATGGCTGCACTCCATGCGAAGTCTGCACTCCATGCGAAAGCTGCAGTTCGTGCAACAGCAGCACTCCTTGCGAAGGCAGCATCCCTTGCGAAAGCAGCACTCCTTGCGAAGGCAGCACTCCGTGCAAACGCTGCACTTCATGCAAAGGCTGCACTCCCAGCAAAGGTTGCACTCAGAGCGAAAGTTGCACTCGGTGTGAAGGCCTCACTCCATGCGAAGGCCTCACTCCGTGCGACAGCAGCACTCCGTGCGAAGGCAGCACTCCTTGCAAAGTCTGCATTCTGTGCGAAGGCAGCAGTCCTTGCGAAGGCTGAACTCTGTGCGAAGGCTGCAGTCCTTGCGAAGGCTGCAATCCATGCAAAGGCCGCACTCCGTGCGAAGGCTGCACTCCATGCAAAGGCTGCACTCCGTGCGAAGGCTGAACTCGGTGCGAAGGCTGCACTCCATGCGAAGGCTGCACTCCGTGCGAAGGCTGCACTCCATGCGAAGGCTGCATTCCGTGCGAAGGCAGCACTCCGTGCGAAGGCCGCACTCATTGCGCAGGCAGCATTCCTTGCAAAGGCAGCACTCCTTGCGAAGGCAGCACTCCTTGTGAAGGCAGCACTCCTTGCGAAGGCAGCACTCCTTGCAAAGGGAGCACTCCTTGCAAAGGGAGCACTCCATGCGAAGGCAGCACTCCTTGCGAAGGGAGCACACCTTGCGAATCAGCACTCCTTGTGAAGGCAGCACTCCTTGCGAAGGCAGTGTTCTTTGCGAAGGCTGCACTCCGTGCGAAGGCTGCACTCTGTGCGATGGCTGCACTCATTGTGAAGGCTGCACTCTATGCGAAGGTTGCACTCCGTTCAACAGCAGCACTTCTTGTGAAGGCAGCATTCCATGTGCAGGCTTCACTCCAGCCAAAGGCTGCACTCCATGCGATGGCTGCACTCCATGCGAAGTCTGCACTCCATGCTAAGGCTGCACTCCGTGCAATAGCAGCACTCCTTGCAAAGGCAGCACTCCTCTGAAAGCAGCAACCCTTGCGAAGGCATCACCCCGTGCAAACGCTGCACTTCATGCGAAGGCTGCACTCTGAGCAAAGGTTGCACTCCGAGCGAAGGTTGCACTCGGTGTGAAGGATGCCCTCCATGCGAAGGCTGCAGTTCGTGCGAAGGCCTCACTCCATGCGACGGCAGCACTCCGTGCGAAGGCTACACTCCTTGCGAAGGCTGCATTCTGTGCGAAGGCTGCAGTCCTTGTGAAGGCTGAACTCTGTGCGAAGGCTGCAGTCCTTGCGAAGGCTGCAATCCGTGCAAAGGCTGCACGCCATGGAAAGGCTGCACTCCGTGCGAAGGCTGCATTCCGTGCGAAGGCTGCACTCCTTGCGAAGGCAGCACTCCTTGTGAAGGCAGCACTCCTTGCGAAGGCAGCACTCCTTTCAAAGGCAGCACTCCTTTCAAAGGCAGCACTCCTTGCGAAGCCAGCACTCCTTGCGAATCAGCACCCTTTGCGAAGGCAGCACTCTTTGCGAAGGCAGTAGCTTTTGCGAATGCTGCACTCCTTGCGAAGGCTGCACTCCTTGCGAAGGCTGCACTGCGTGTGAATGCCGCACTCCGTGCGATGGCAGCACTCCGTGCGAAGGCTGCACTCCGTGCGTCGGCTGCGCGCCGTGTGATGGCTGCACTCCATGCGAAGGCTGCACTCCATGCAAAGGCTGCTCTCCGTGCAATAGCAGCACTTCGTGCGAAGGCAGCACTCCATGCGAAGGCTTCACTCCATGCGAAGGCTGCACTCCATGCAAAGGCTGCACTCCATGCGAAGGCTGCACTCCGCGTGAAGGCTGCTCTCCGCGCGAAGGCTGCACTCCGTGCGAAGGCTGCATTCTGTTCGAAGGCTGCACTCCGTGCGAATGCTCCACTCCGTGCGAAGGCTGCACTCCGTGCGAAGGCAACAATCCGTGCGAAGGAGGCACTCCTCGCTAAGGCACCACTCCTTGCGAAGCCAGCACTCCTTGCAAAGGCAACACTCCTTGCAAGGGCAGCACGCTTTGAGAAGGCAACTCTCCTTCCGTAGGCAGCACTCCTTGCAAAGGCAGCACTGCATGCGAAGGCAGCACTCCTAGCGAAGGCAACACTCCTTGCGAATCAGCACTCCTTGCGAAAGCAGCACTCCTTGCGAAGGCAGTAGTCTTTGCGAAGGCTGCACTCCTTGCAAAGGCTGCACTCCTTGTAAAGGCTGCACTCCCTGTGATGACAGCACTTCGTGTGAAGGCAGCACTCCATGCAAAGGCTTCACTCCATGCAAACGCTGCACTCCATGCAAAGGCAGCACTCCGAGCGAAGAACGCACTCCGAGCGAAGGTTGCACTCTGAGCGAAGGTTGCAATCCATACGAAGACTGCACTCCATGCGAAAACTGAATTTCATGTGAAGGCTGCATCCTGTGCAAAGGCTGCACCCTGTGCAAAGGCTGCATTCTGTGCAAAGGCTGCACTCTGTGCAAAGGCTGCACTCCTTGCAAAAGCTGCGCCCCTTACGAAGGCTTCACTCCTTGCGAAGGCTGCACTCCGTGCGAAGGTTGCACTCTGTGCAAAGGCAGCACTCTGTGGAAAGGCTGCACTCCGTGCGAAGGCTGCACTCCGTGCTAAGGCTGTAGTCCGTGCGAATGCTGCACTTCTTGCGAAGGCCTGCATTCCGTGCAAAGGCTGCACTCTGTGCGAAGGCTGCTCTCCATGTGAAGGCTGCACTCCATGCGAAGGCTGCACTCCGTGCGTAGGCTGCACTCCTTGCGAAGGTTGCACTCCGTGCGAAGGATGCACTCCGTGCGAAGGCTGCACTTCCTGCGAAGGCTGCAATTCGTGCAAAGGCAGCACTCCTTGCGAAGGCAGCACTCATTGCGAAGGCAGCATTCTTTGCGAAGGCAGCACTCCTTGCGAAGGCAGCACTCATTGCGAATCAGCACTCCTTGCGTAAGCAGCACTCCTTGCGAAGGCAGCACTCCTTGCAAAGGCAGCACTGTATGCGAAGGCAGCACTCCTTGCGAAGGCAGCACTCCTTGCGAAGGCAGCACTCCTTGCGAAGGCAGCACTCCTTGCGAATCAGCACTCCTTGCGAAAGCAGCACTCCTTGCAAAGGCAGTACTCTTTGCGAAGGCTGCACTCCCAGCGAAGGTTGCACTCTTTGCGAAGGCTGCACTCCTTGTAAAGGCTGCACTCCTTGCAAAGGGTTCGCCCCTTACCAAGGCTGCACTCCTTGTGAAGGTTGCACTCCTTGCGAAGGCAGCACTCCGTGCAAACGCTGCACACCATGCGAATGCTGAACTCTGAGCAAAGGTTGCACTGCGAGCGAAGGTTGCACTCGGTGTGAAGTGTGCGCTCCGTGCGAAGGCTGCACTCGGTGCGAAGGCTGCACTCTGTGCGAAGGCTGCACTCCAAATGAAGGCCACACTCCAAGTGAAGGCCTCACTCCGTGCGAAGGCAGCACTCTGTGCGAAGGCAGCACTCCTTGCGAAGGCTGCATTCTGTGCGAAGGCTGCAGTCCTTGCGAAGGCAGCACTCCTTGCGAAGGCTGCACTCCTTGTAAAGGCAGCACTCCTTGCAAAGGCAACACTCCTTGCAAGGGCAGCACTCCTTGCGAAGGCAGCACTCCGTGCAAACGCTGCACACCATGCGAATGCTGAACTCTGAGCAAAGGTTGCACTGCGAGCGAAGGTTGCACTCGGTGTGAAGTGTGCGCTCCGTGCGAAGGCTGCACTCGGTGCGAAGGCTGCACTCTGTGCGAAGGCTGCACTCCAAATGAAGGCCACACTCCAAGTGAAGGCCTCACTCCATGCGAAGGCTGCATTCCGAGCGAAGGTTGCACTCTGTGCGAAGGTTGCACTCCGAGCGAGGGTTGCAATCCAAGCCAAGGCTGCACTCTGTGTGAAGGATGCACTCCATGCGAAGGCTGAACTCGAAGCAAAGGCTGCTCTCCGCGCAAAGGCTGCACTCCGTGCGAAGGCTACACTCCGTGCGAAGGCTACACTCCGTGCGAAGGCTGCACTCCGTGCGAAGGGTCCACTCCATGCGAAGGCTGCACGCCGTGCGAAGGCAACACTCCGTGCGAATGCAGCACTCCTCGCAAAGGCCGCACTCCTTGCGAAGGCAGCACTCCTTGCAAAGGCAACACTCCTTGCAAGGGCAGCACTCCTTGCGAAAGCAGCTCTTCTTGCGAAGGCAGCACTCCTTGCGAAGGCAGCACTCCTTGTGAAGCAGCTCTCCTTGCGAAGGCAGCACTCCTTGTAAAGGCAGCACTCCTTTCGAATCAGCACTCCTTGCGAAAGCAGCACTCCTTGCGAAGGCAGCACTCCTTGCGAAGGCTGCACTCCTTGCGAAGGCTGCACTCCGTGCAATGGCTGCACTGAGTGCGATGGCTGCACTCCTTGTGAAGGCTGCACTCCATGTGAAGGCTGCACTCTGTGCAAAAGCAGGACTCCTAGCGAAGGCTGCACTCCATGCGATGGCTGCACGCCATGCAAAGGCTGCCCTCCATGCGAAGGCTGCACTCCGTGCGAAGGCTGCTCTCCGTGCGATGGCTGCACTCCATGCGAAGGCTGCTCTCCTTGCGAAGGCAGCACTCCTTGCGAAGGCAGCACTCCTTGCTAAGGCAGCACTCCTTGCGAAGGCAGCACTCCTTGCGAAGGCAGCACTCCTTAAGAAGGCAGCTCTCCTTGCGAAGGCAGCACTCCTTGCGAATCAGCACTGCTTGCGAAAACAACACTCCTTGCGAAGGCAGCAC